>NW_026652467.1:14767-50917 GCF_009828535.3 Hylobates moloch
AACACATGCTCATCCTGAAGTTCTTGGGAAGTTATGCAAATTAGTACATACAACATTCCTAAGCAAGATTAGCTCTTGTTATAAAATGAATCAAGGGTAGCTTCGCAAAGAACAGAAAGTAGCACGTTTACTGTTTAACTTCTAAATTATCAGCTAATTATGTAGGGAGCTAGTTCAGTAAAATAGTGAGACATAATCCCTTTGTGACACAACTGGGAAACTGCTCTCACTGAGAAGAGTGGCATTTTGAGTGATTTCCTCCAAAAAGCCACTAAAAGGCACCCAAGTAGCTTACAACAGATTTTAAAGCTGACTCTTTTTTTCTTTTTTTAAGAGAAATGACAATTTGGACGAGGCTCCCATCTGTGTATTGCAAATAAGGGATACAGAAACATGATTGTTGAAGTACTCGTGAGGGACCTTGGAGTCTCCTAAAATATGGAGTTCTGTTTTCTAGAAAAGACATTTTAAAGTCTATAAAATAGACTTTAATTTACAAATCAAGGATCTATCATGGAGATTTCTCCCTAGCAGTGATGTGGGCCAAATCATCAGATACATGCAGGTCACCTTCATAGAATTTTCCACATGTGTTTTTCTTATAAACCACTGTACATGGAAACCAAAGTCTCTATCAAAACAAATCCCTGAGGGATTGCATATATGACCAAGATAGGGTGATGACCATCTTACAGAAAAACAATGAACAATTTTTGAAGTTATTTTTATACTTAGGTAAAACATATGGATGATTTCTATCTAAATAGTTTGCATTTCTAGGTACTTTCTTTACTCAATGTGTCTAGTTAAGATGGAATACCTTCTAGGACACACACAGTCCTTTCCATAATCACATCATTTTACCCTACCAAAGAAGTTGGTGACCCATCATAATCTCAGACTCAGATAAGATGTCTTATGACATCAGCATTATATGCTCACCTTGTGAATTTTTAAACAAACATACAGTCACACACACTGAGCAAAAGCACGACTGGGTACGTGACCTCTCTTTCTCCACGGACAAACCTCTGGGAAGACGAGCCTGAACTCACTGCACCCGCCTCCTTCCTATTCCTTACTTCCTTAAACCTTTGAAACCTAGTTTCTAATCCTTCCACTGTGTTGAAATGTTTTTCTCAAAAGTCCCAAATCACCCACCAACTATCAAAGTGAACAGCCTTCTTTCGGTCCACAGTCTACAGGACCTTCCTCCAATCCCTTTCCGATATTAACCTTTTCCTTACTAGGCTTAAAGCACTCAGAACAAAGACTGGCTTGCAATAAGCACTCAATAATGTTAGTGATGTTACAATTATTATTTGTTCTTGACATTCTATTCTATCATGTCTTCCTTAGAATAGGAATCTTTTTCTTCCATCCTACTTGGTTTGTTGTGGTCATGAACTTCTCCTTCTCCCATTTTCTGAAGTCAACTTTTCCACAGTCCATATCCTCAGGATGCTTTTCATTTTTATTATACATTTTTGCATCTTTTAATTACAGCATTGTAATCTACCCATTATAATGCATATAAACTCTCTAGATATTGCATATTCCATTGTTGAGACTTCTTTTATATTAGAAGCTGCTCCTTTAATTTCTTGACTTGTAAGCCTTCTTGGTTTCTCTTCAGCTACTATAAATGTCAAACTGGACCTCATCAATAAGTAGAGTTTAATGTGACCACGACATATAAGGCAAGCCCACAATATCCCTGCTCAAAACTCTCATTGCTGCAGCATTAAGTAAATGGAAGGCTTAGACAGACAGGATTGTTCTCATCTGTTGATTGCATTTATGTGCTTGCATTTCTCAATTACTGATGACTCTTATAAGAAGTACCCTTTCAGTAACCCACAAAGTTTGTCAAATACTCAAGTCTCTCATAAGGCAGTAACCTTACAACATATTAGTATCTCACAGATTCTCAGCAGCACAGCATCATTCTGCTTGAATCCACATGCATTTGGTTTTAAATGCCTTTCAGCACATGAATCCCAGGAAGCACTAGAATAATGTCGTGCTGAATAACATTAATAAGTCAGGAACTAGGCTGGGCATGGTAGTTCATGCCTATAATCCCAGCACCATGGGAGGCCAAAGGGGGTGGATCACTTGAGGCCAGGAGTTTGACACCAACCTGGCCAACATGGCAAAAACCCATCTCTACTAAAAATACAAAAATTAGCCACGTGTGGTAGCACCTGCCTGTAATCCCAGTTACTCGGGAGGCTGAGTCACAAGAATTCCGTGAACCCAGGAGGCAGAGGTTGCAGGGAGTCAAGATCGTGCCACTGCACTCCAGCCTGGCCAATAGAGCAAGACTCTGTCTCAATTTAAAAAAGAAAATTTTCCACCATGATCAAGTGGGCTTCATCCCTGGGATGCAAGGCTGGTTCAACATACGCAAATCAATAAACATAATACAGCATAGAAACAAAACCAACGACAAAAACCACATGATTATCTCAATAGATGCAGAAAAGGCCTTTGACAAAATTCAACAACCTTCATGCTAAAAACTACCAATAAATTAGGTATTGATGGGACGTATCTCAAAATAATAAGAGCTACTTATGACAAACCCACAGCCAATATCATACTGAATGGGCAAAAACTGGAAGCATTCCCTTTGAAAACTGGCACAAGACAGGGATGGCACCCGACAGGGATGCCCTCTCTCACCACTCCTAGTCAACATAGTGTTGGAAGTTCTGGCCAGGGCAATCAGGCAGGAGAAGGAAATAAAGGGTATTCAATTAGGAAAAGAGGAAGTCAAATTGTCCCTGTTTGCAGATGACATGATTGTATATTTAGAAAACCCCATCGTCTCAGCCCAAAATCTCCTTAAGCTAATAAGAAACTTCAGCAGTCTCAGGATACAAAATCAATGTGCAAAAATCACAAGCAAAACTTATACACTAATAACAGACAAACAGAGAGGCAAATCATGAGTGACTCCCATTCACAATTGCTTCAAAGAGAATAAAATACCTAGGAATCCAACTTACAAGGGATGTGAAGGACCTCTTCAAGGAGAACTACAAACCACTGCTCAACGAAATAAAAGAGGACACAAACAAATGGAAGAACATTCCATGCTCACGGATAGGAAGAATCAATATCATGAAAAAGGCCATACTGCCCAAAGTAATTTATAGATTCAGTGCCATCCCCATCAAGCTACCAATGACTTTCTTCACAGAATTGGAAGAAACTACTTTAAAGTTCATATGGAACCAAAAAAGAGCCCGCATTGCCAAGACAATCCTAAGCCAAAAGAACAAAGCTGGAGGCATCACACTACCTGACTTCAAACTGTACTACAAGGCTACAGTAACCAAAACAGCATGGTACTGGTACCAAAACAGAGATACAGACCAATGGAACAGAACAGAGCCCTCAGAAATAATGCCACATATCTACAACTATTTGATCTTTGACAAACCTGACAAAAACAAGAAATGGGGAAAGGATTCCCTATTTAATAAATGGTGCTGGGAAAACTGGCTAGCCATATATAGAAAGCTGAAACTGGATCCCTTCCTTACACCTTATACAAAAATTAATTCAAGATGGATTAAAAACTTAAATGTTAGACCTAAAACCATAAAAACCCTAGAAGAAAACCTAGGCAATACCATTCTGGACATAGGCATGGGCAAGGACTTCATCTCTAAAACATCAAAAGCAATGGCAACAAAAGCCAAAATTGACAAATGGGATCTAGATCTAGTTAAACTAAAGAGCTTCTGCACAGCAAAAGAAACTATCATTAGACTGAACAGGCAACCTACAGAATGGGAGAAAATTTTTGCAATCTACTCATCTGACAAAGGGCTAATATCTAGAATCTACAAAGAACTCAAACAAATTTACAAGAAAAAAAACAAACAACCCTATCAAAAAGTGGACAAAGAATATGAACAGACACTTCTCAAAAGAAGACATTTATGCAGCCAACAGACACATGAAAAAATGCTCATCATCACTGGCCATCAGAGAAATGCAAATCAAAACCACAATGAGATACCATCTCACACCAGTTAGAATGGCGATCATTAAAAAGTCAGGGAACAACAGGTGCTGGAGAGGATGTGGAGAAATAGGAACACTTTTACACTGTTGGTGGGACTGTAAACTAGTTCAACCATTGTGGAAGTCAGTGTGGCAATTCCTGAAGGATCTAGAACTAGAAATACCATTTGACCCAGCAATCCCATTACTGGGTATATACCCAAAGCATTATAAATCATGCTGCTATAAAGACACACACACACGTATGTTTATTGCGGCACTATTCACAATAGCAAAGACTTGGATCCAACCCAAATGTCCAACAATGATAGATTGGATTAAGAAAATGTGGCACATATACACCATGGAATACTATGCAGCCATAAAAAATGATGAGTCCATGTCCTTCGTAGGGACATAGATGAAGCTGGAAACCATCATTCTCAGCAAACTACCGACAAGGACAAAAAACCAAACACTGCATGTTCTCACTCATAGGTGGGAATTGAACAATGAGAACACATGAACACAGGAAGGGGAACGTCATACATCGGGGCCTGTCTTGGGGTGGGGTGGGGGAGGGATAGCATTAGGAGATATACCTAATGTAAATGACGAGTTAATGGGTGCAGCACACCAACATGGCACATGTATACATATGTAACAAACCTGCACGTTGTGCACATGTACCCTAAAACTTAAAGAATAATTTAAAAAAAAAGAAAATTTAAGGAACTGTGCAGGTCTTCAATAATGTATTTTTTTAAATGATGCAAAGTAAATTCAAAGTAACCCATCTCTTTTATTTTGGGAAACCTGCACATTAATAATGGAATATTAAGGCAACAATGGAATAGAGTTCCTGGGGATATAAATTATAAAGTGAGTTTCTTTGCTTTGTGAATTACTGTAGCAAATTTAATCCAAGATGATAATAGGCCTATTTTTTAAATAATTCCAGCTTCTTCTCTGTAAAAGCCTGGATTCTTATAAAGCAACTGTGCCAGTTATTAAGCTATTGTTATCAGCCTCAAAATCACCGTTCTAAGCTCTACCCTAGATGCTGGGGCTGAGACTTGGCCAACTGCCTCTGGGCCCAGTGAGCGGCTCCCTATTAGGCTCTGCTGTAGGGGGATATTCAGGGAGACTGCATGGCTGACAGGAAGAAGGGCCTTGCTCCCTTTGGGCTTTCTGCCTGGCTCAGTGAGTATCACCCCAGCAGTTTCTATTCCCCAACAGTGGCAGAGCCTTCCAAAGGCAGCAGCTGAATTCACTTTGCAGTTTTTCCAGCACTTGCAGGATCAGCCTCATCCCTCTCCTCTTCAGAGACAAACTGGCCCAAGGCCCTCTTCAGAGGTCTGAGGTTCAGCCTCACAGGGGTCTCTCCTCTCCATCCCTCAGTTTTAGCTCCCTCCATCCCAACCTCTCTCTTGTTTCACGCAGTCCTGAGGGTAGTGCCTGCTTCTGACAACTGCTATGTCAGCAGTCTCATTTTACCCTTTCAGTTACTATTAATAGTTTACAACATAAAACCTAGTTAGCAATTCTTTATATTAAATTCTCCGGGTTCAAGTAGCTGTTGTGGTTCCTGCCCCCGACTGAACCTAGAGATAACAGAAATGCGCATTTGGTTTCAAATGCCTTTCAACATATGAATCCCAGGAAGTAGTAGAGAAAAATGTTGTGCTGAATAGTATTAAACAGTTAGGAACTGTGCAGGTCTTCAATAACGTATTTTTTAATGACGCAAAGTAAATTCAAACTTTGCACATCCCATTTAAGCTTGCATTTCCCAAAGTATATTCTAATGATTATTAGTTCTATAAGGTACCCTTAAAAAATTGAAAAGGTTTTTTTGTGTTCAAAATGTTAGTAAAACAGCGTATCACAGCCCTCCCACAGACTACTACTGTGAAAATTCAGCAATGAGAAAATTAAATGCTTTAAGAAGTCCTACTATAAAAACTGTTTAACCAATGTTTTCTAAACTTACTTCAGCCTGGAAACCTTCCTTTAAATAACTTTTTAATACTGTGGAACTTGAGTTCAGTAGATTATTCTTCGGAAAATGGTTACTCATTGCATATTAAATTTAAAACCCTGTCAAATCATTTTATGCAGGCAGATCATAAAAGATCAGTCATATGTAAACATGTACAGTCTAAATATTAAGAATATTTAATATATCAAGTATTCAAATAATAACATTTATTAAATAAATTGAATGTTAAGTGATTAGGGTCTTAAAATCATTTCTGTTAAACGGAATTTGTCACTCAACGTAATATGTTGTAAATATATCAGCAAAATACTATTACAGAGAGCTCTTGGCCAGGACACAGAAATAGCCTTCGTATAAGGAACTGGTGTTAGAGTTGTACTTAAATAGTCATCTACTTGTATTTATAAATATTAAAATTGATATCCACCTATAGTCCCAGCTACTCAGGAGGCTGAGGTGGGAGGATCGTTTAAGCCCGGGAGGCAGAGTTTGCAGTGAAGTGCACTCCAGCCTGGGAGTCAGAGAGAGACCTTGTCACAGAAAAAAAAATAAAAAGACATGCAAATTACAGATAAGAGGTAATGTGTATAAGGCTGTATACATGTAAAAATGAAAAACATAAACAGCATTGCTAAACAATGCTAAAGTCCATTCCAGTTTAATCTGTGCTCAATAAGGTATCTGAGACAAAATCAACTTTATCATTATACTCTCACCACAAGAAGCCCCAAATTGCTCAAACATATAAACAAACATGCAGGACTGAATATATACTAGAAAAATTACATTAATTTTGCAGTATCAAATGAAGTATTTTACCAAAGATGTAAACTACACTTGAGTCAGTATTTCCCAGTATGTTAATACTTGGATATACTGCAGATTTCATTCTGTGAAATGTAATCCCCAGAGAATAAAAATATAAAACAGGATTTTCGAGAATATCTGCTAGATGGCAGGCATTGAGCTAGGGTTATACACATAATATAAATTTTTGCCAAAACAAAAAACCAAAATGAACCAAAAAAACCTGTATGCTTAGTAGTATCACCCCCATTTTACAGGTGAGAAAACTGAGGTTCAAAGATTTGAAAGTATTCCTCTAATTACACAATTTCTATTGGCTGGAATCAGAATTTGACACTGTATTCTAACCTCATGCTCAGTTTAGAAAGTACCCCTTCTGTGACACAATCCTGAATTCACATGGATCTTTGAAATGGCAAATGATTGTGGTAATATAGAGATGTTCCACTATATTTCAAAATTGTTTCAGGCAACATGTTTCTTTATTACTACTAGGAATAGTTTATTGGACTTTGCAATAAATCAAATCAGGATTGTAAAGAAAACAAGATAAAACAAAATCTTCTTCATAAACACATAAAAAACAGTATAAGTTTTACTCTAACTTGATCTTTGTTAGATGCGATCACATAAAATACTCCACCAATAGATATGACAAATGCACTTTATATTTCAATGTGTCAAACCATTTCAATGCTCTGAAACTATGTTGAAGCTGGCAGGCAAGCAGACTATATTAAATTTTTCTCTGGAATCGACTTCAGTTCTAGACTGAATTATTGGAATTTTAGTGACCCTAAAAAAGGCTGTCAGAAATGATATTCAACACAGAGTTTTCAAATCTAATGCTCTATTACACATACTTCACATAAAATAATATAGTTTCAATATAAACAAACCAGTCAAAAACAACATTCTATTTGTTCTTGTAATTTTGTACACATTTTGATATTGACTTGTCACAGCAGATTCTAAAATGCCTTTGCTTCTTAAGAGAAAACTCACAGCATCTATTTCATAATTCAATAGTTCATTTGGATATGATACGGTCATAATGCTTGCCTAAAATGGACTTTTTGTTATTTGCCAGTAATCCCAGCGTGTTGGGAGGCCAAGGCAGGCGGATTATGAGGTCAAGAGTTCAAGACCAGCCTGGCCAACACAGTGAAACCTCATTTCTACTAAAAATACAAAAATTATCCAGGTGTGGTGGTGGGCACCTGTAGTCCCAGCTACTTGGGAGGCTGAGGCAGGAGAATTGCTTGAACTTGGGAGGCGGAGGTTGCAGTGAGCCAAGATTACGCCGCTGCCCTCTAGCCTAGGCAACAGAGCGAGACTCCATCTCAAAAAAAAAAAAAAAAAAAAAAATCAGAACAATAAATAGATGGCTAATAGCTATTAGCAGGCCTGGATTTCTCAGTTCTACTTTTTTGCTTTTTTGCACATAGAACAGAATTATCTCAAGTGATTTTCAGTAACACAAAACTAGTAGCACTGGGAATCCAATCAGTGAATAGGGAGATGGCTTGTCACCCTTCTCTAGCTCTGTGAGGAGGACAGTCCTCTTTCATTGCACGTAAGTTTTAAAAATAACAACTTACAAAGCAATTCACTCCTGAATTTATTCTATTTTTTCAAAGAATTAAAAGCACATTGTGTATGAATCTATGTTATCACCATTGTTTCCACTGCTTACTGTTTAACACAATACCAGTACCATGTTCCTAGCAAACAACATTAAATCTCAAGAAGTGTCAATATAAGAGAATTAGAGAATAAAACGGGAAGCCAATTAGCTAACCCATAAACTTGTCCTTTTAAACTTCTATCATTTTGTAGAAAATATATTTTTTCTCATTGCAGCACATATTTAAAGGCATAAAATCAACCTTGGTGCCCATCAATGGTGGACTGTATAAAGAAAATGTGGTACATATACACCATGGAATACTACACAGCCATAAAATAGAATAAAATTGTGTCTTTTGCTGCAACATGAATGCAGCTAGAAGCCAATATCCTAGGCAAACTAAAGCAGACACAGAAAACCAAATACTGCATATTCTCATTTATCAGTGGGAGCTAAACATTGGGTATACGTGGACATAAAGATGGCAACAACAGACACTGAGAACTACTAGACAGGGGAGACAGGAAGAGGGTAAGGGTTGAAAAACTGCCTGTTGAGTACTATGCTCACTACCCTACCTGGGTGACGAATTCATTTGTACTCTAAACCTCAGCATCATGCAATATACCTTTGTGACAAAACTTGCACATGTACTCCCTGATTCTAAAATAAAAATTAGGGGAAAAAAGAAAATATATTTTTTTACACAGCATAAAGCCCCAAAGATCAGACTCAATCTTTGGATTACCTAGCCCTGTGATACCAAGAAAGAAGTCACAAGAACCCAGGGTAGAGAGTTCAGCTCAAGAGAAGGGTCTGGTTAAATGCACAGCTGCATCCTGGTAAATAGGGAGCACCTACCCAGCAGCCTTTATTCTGACCAGAAGACACAGAAAAAGTGACAATACAACAGCCAGTGACACTCACAGGGAAGCAATAGCCCATGGTCCCCCAACCCACTCCTTAAAAGTAAATGCAAGTACAAACAAACCAACGCATGCACACACACACCTATTTTCAGATGTGTCACTGTAAGATATTCATTATATTCATAGTGTTAAGGGAGAAAGTCCCTCTGTCTAGCAGCATTCAGAATTGAAACACTAGGAAATCATGTGGTGTTCTTGGTTCTATCATAATTTATAGTATGAACCAAGACAAGTTGTTTAGACTTCCTGTGCATCAGTTCTGCGGGAAGTAGATCATTAATATCTGCCTCTTCAAATTATGTTCTGTAAATAAAGTGATCTTTTAAAATTATAGATTATTGTTTCTCATTAGCTTGTACTTAAAGATAACAGCTTTTCTCCTCATTTAAGAGCAGGTCTCCAGTGGAAGACTAAGGTGGTCTTACTCACAATTTTTCAAAAGGTTCAACTGATTAGTCAACCACTTTGGTGGGATAACGATTTGCTTCTCTTTTAATTCATCAATTTATTCCGATTCACAAAAAATTTTGATAGCAATTTTGAAAATTTTACTCTAGTCCAGTTTAGGATCAGCTTGACTCACAAACCTGGGATAAACTCAAACTGAATTAAAACAATGGAGAAGGTGGCATTTAATAGCAGGTTAAGTGGAAACAAAGACATCTTTTGAATTGCTGCTATTATATTTGGGACAATGCTGATAGTCAATCCATAAACTAGAGGTAAGAACATACTTCTTTTCTTCTCAAAATAATGTCCATCAGCTTTAGAAATTAAAATTAGTTTATCTTACAAAATAATTTCCAAAATTTTGCAAAAAGGAAGGAAAAGTCTATCTTGGATGAATTTGTGGTTTATTAGCATAAAGAAACATATTCCTAAGAATTTGGAGCTTTGATCACAGCAAGGACATAAGGAGGTCATTCAGTCTAGGCCTTCCTATTTCTAAGAAGCACGGCACTTACAGAAAGCTGGTATTCACGTTTGGTTGAGTTTGTTTCATGTAACTATTCCAAAATCACAGTCAAAAGAGTCAATACATCTTTGATATCCAAGCTTCCAGGGAAGAAGCAACAGACATTTCTCCTCATCTAAGCTTCAGTCTTTTAAATAACTCCTGTGGGAAAAATCCTGAAAGACATCAGCCATGTCAACCCATCAATCTTATCCATGTCATTACCGGATATTTTTTAACTAAGATTTTTGTTTTTGTTGTTTCAGGAGCATAGTTTTGATCTTTTTTTTTCCTAAATAATGATATATGTTCGATATGTATGCCTGAATTATGAACACAACACCAAATTGTTGCAACTAGCACTAATGTGGGACTGATTAACATTAGCTATTGCCTGGTCCTGTAACACATCTGCATATTTATCTAATGTTGCATGACTCAAGGAGTAGTTTTTGCTGTGCTTTAGTAGCCCATGTAGTCTAATTTAAAGATTTAGTTAAAACTAGGTAGAGATAACAAATAAGTAGCTGGATAGACAGTTTGAAACTCGGAGGTAGGTTGAGAACTGAAAATGATGCTTTGAAGTCATAAATGTAAACTTACAGAAAAAAAAAAGCAGAAAAGCAGAAAATCCAGATCATAGGAGCAGCCACCATCATAGTAGTTCTTGCTCTATTTCTTACTACATTTATCTTACTCAGTTTTCTCATCTTTAAAATGGAGTGAATGGGTCATACTTCAGGCTTTTTGAAGATAAAGTTTAATGCCCCTTGGAAGAAATATATTAAGTGACAGAGCAAAGCATCACTTGGTTATATGTTTAATGTGATCATTGCATAAATAACTATAAATTTGAATCTCAGCATTTAACAAACATGACTATAATCCAATTTATGTGATGTATGTTTGGTGATTTTTAACCTTTACATCTTTTATACAAACACGTGGATTACTGGAAGCAAATATATATACACACTTCTCCAAGATACAGTAGATGCTTTCCCACATCATGAACCCTCTCCTAGACATATTCCAAAATTCCTATGTTGGCTAGTAAAACCTTCCTTACACATCAGCAACAAACGCAACCCCCATTATCAATGCTGACATGCTTAGTGAATAGCTGCTTCTTCATAAACTGAACTGTGTCTGGAAAGTCAAACAAACCAAACATGAAAATGGGCACCATATTTTTTTAAATCCATTCTAAATGCAGAACATACTCAATTGTCTGATAAATTGGTTAAAATTGGTGCCACTAGAATTGAGTCACTGAAGAGTTTATTTCTGTCACTATATTAACTGTGTGATGTAGCAATTGCACCTAATGAACTTAATGTGGCTTATGACTATGCACTGCTTCCTCTCAGAAACAAAATCTAAATGTTCCCATGTTTGGCCAACTGGCATCCAACACTACGTCAGCACAGGCACACAAGCCACTAATGTTCCATTTTGGCCTCTGGCTAATATAGTTTTATTTCACATGTTCTCTAAATGTAAGATGTTTGCACTAAAATGCTCAGTAGTTTTTAAAAATAAAAAGCCACAGAAGAAATTTGTCGTTTCTTTTTGACGAGTTCACTATATATGAAATTTCTACAACTCACTACAGTGTAGTTGAAGAGGATTCTCAGAATTAATCACGAATGTAGTAACTTATGGACTTTTACCCACATGAACTGAAATGAAATCATCCTTTGAAATGGAGCATGAAAAGAAAATAAGAACAAGACTTTTAAAAATCATGAGAACCCTTCAATAAATTTGTGGAATGGTACTAAAGCCATACTGCAATGCTCAACTCTACTTTATACTCAAGGACCTTGTTATAAGTGAGGCCGTTAGAACAAGGTCCTTCTGTTATTTACAGAAATGAACTCACCACACAGGGAGATGCAATAGTCTACATTATAGTGAGTCTGCAATGTAGCTGATACCCATACAGATTTTTTTTACAGCATTCTGTAGTTCTGCCTTTCTCCTTTCATGTTCCCTATTGAAGCCAGATGCCATAAGCTTTTAGGGACAAACATGAGCTCTTTTTGTCAACAGCATATTTAGGATTCTAGAAGTTGTATTTTTCCCCCTTTTCCTTTAATGGTATATCCCTTCCTCCTTTCTGCCACACATGAGCTACCTGCCCCGTGCTGTTCTTGCTGCAGCTCTACCCTCACTGAACTCAAAAGGCATGGCCTCTCTTAAAAGAAGCCTAAATCTTATCATTCATATTCCTCCTCTCTGGAAAACACAATCTCCAGACAAAGTCATCCTGTGCTTCTGCACACATATGCTTTAGCTAATCTCTAGGTGAAGCTGTTCCAACTCCCTTCATTATTACCCAATCACTCTCAACACAGCCAAAGTGCTGCTCCTCTATGACTGAGTAGCACCGACCTCAAAACAAAACTTGAAAGTCTAAAGCTGAGGCAATTAAAATTTCACAGTGCAAATAAATCTTGCCAACTGCTCTTTGGCAATATCTTCAAGGATGCTATTTTCTACAACTGGATCATTGCTATAAATGGTACTTAGGACCTTTAACCCCAAGGACACCAAAGCTTGTAAAAGCCTAAATATGTAGAATAAATTCAGCTCAGCAATAACACCACTTAAGTAAGCCAGAAATAATATACAGAACAGCACATGAAGGTTGATAGTAAGTCTACATGATGCAATGGCAGAGCTGCCACGTCCATTGACTTTCAGGTGAGCTCTTGACACAGACAAGAGGGTGAGGACAGTGGGCTCTGAGACCACCAAAGCTCTTGGGAAAGTAGAAGGGTCAGGGGTTCTACTGACTATCGCCGGTCCCCAGGTGGGAACATCTATTTGTCATGAAAGTCTGGTTTGGAGGACCACTGAACCAGGGCATGCAGAAGTCACACCATATTCCCAATACCTTACCTGAATTTTCATTCACAAAACACATTCCTCATAAGGTATTGGTATGTATACTTTTCTTTTAACTTAAATTCCTTATAAACTTACCACTACTCACCACAATCTTTAGTAGAAAACCATGCCCATCTGCAAATAAAGGAACCAGACACTTACTAAATGCCTGCAGACTGCTATACTGTAAGGTAATAATTTTCCATGCAAAAAAACCCTTGTGTTACCACAAATAAAAAAGTTGAGAACTTAAGCAGTTACCTTAGTAAACAAGACTTTTGAGGCAGAACCAGAAACTTCTAAATAATTAAGGTAATTTTGTTTTGATTTAAATTGGAGCCTATCTTAGAAAAATCTGTAAAGTGCATGACAACTGCTGTCTTCAGCAGCCACCTGTCTGCATAGTCAGTGTCTTCCTTCCCCTCTTCCTACTTCCATTCCCATTCCTAGCTATGCTGGCAATAGCAGCTTCATTATATGCCTGCATCCTTCCTATTTCGTTACTCAGGGGTCTCATGATGTTGTCTTAACTCTCTTATTCCTAGGTGGCACTCCAATAAAAATAATACAAACAGCTAACATTTACTGGGCACTTACTATATGTCAGGTACTTCATATGATTATTTACTTAGTCCTGTAAGCAGCTCTATATGAATGAGTTACTATTTTCATCTACCTCTAACAGATGAAGAAGCCAAGGTTCCAAATAGTAAGCAAGGATCTCACAGCCACACAACTAACAAAAGAGCCATGATTTGAACCCAGTTGTTCTATGAGTCAGAAGTCTTAATCACTGTGGATATGGTACTGTGTGGCAAGGCAGTTTTCTCCTAGGCTTCCCCCTTTCTCCCTAGTTTTTCTACTCAAAATCAGTCCTTACTTGTGTACTCTGTTCTATCCCTAGCTAATTTTTGCCTACTGTCACAATGGGAACCAACCTCATAAACACATCCACAATAAAGTCCCAATGGCAGGTGACCATATGAAGAATGAATTGTGGGAGAGGGCAAGAATGGAGAAGGGAAAACAAGAGGTTGATTCAGGCAAGAGATGATGCTGGCCTAAGCTGGCATGGTAGTGGGAACAGAGGTCTGTGTAGGTCTGAGAAGTACTCAGGAGGTAGGATCACCAAGGTATATTGCCTGACACAATATGGGTATGAGAGAAAATGGTGGGGGACAGGAGTTACAAGAATGATGCCTCAGTTTATGGCTTGTAAAACTGGGTGAATAGTGCTGGCCAAATACTGAAATAGAAGATAGGGAAGAAAAAAGAGGTTTCAGCAGGGAGCTCAAGAGTTCAGCTTAGGAATGGAGGTCGTGGTGATTGCTGGATCTTCATGTACAACAGGATATTGGATGAGTACCTATGAAAGTCAGGAGAGAGATCTGGGGGCAGTGACATAAATTAGGGCATATTAAGCATAATAATGTAAGCTTAGGAATGAATGGTGTTGGCTCAGATCCCATAAATGTAACTCTGGCCCTAATTTTAGACACTTCTTCCACTAAGAGGGTCAACAGACTCCACTGCCAACGTGCTTTCTCTACCTGATCAGGGTATCATTCATCTTCCTCTAAGGAGGCAATTACTTTAGGAACATAATTTCTAACAGTACACACAGGTTTAAAGATACAATTTTTAAAACCTTTTTAAAAACTTTTCCAATCACTACATGTACAATCAGCAAACCTGTGCCACCCTTTTCTAGTCAGGGTTTACTACAAGTTATTGTTGTTCATATATTGCCGTCTGAACATATCCTTTGTTTATAATACACCTGCACTCTTTTTTCCCCTAAATTATATATTTTTTAAAGATAAGGATTTGTAACTTCCCTTTTTAAATAATATCTGCTAAGAGTCCCAGTAACAACTAGGCATAACTTTTTAAAATTAAAGGGCATTTTTAAATAAGGGAAGAGACTGGAAAAGGTTTAAATTGGCAAACACTCAGAAATGCTCAAGTATTAGATACTGAGATGTATGTCAGTGTGTGTGCAGGTGTGTGTGTGTGGGGGGCGGGTGGTGATGGCATATCTGGGGAAATCCACCTAGGGTCTACCTATTTCACAAAGAACTAGTCCCATCCTTCTGAACACTCTCTAACTAGGAACACAGCATTACAATTTATTACCTTACTGATGACCCTTCAAATGTAATAAAGGATCCAGTAAATCAGAATAATTGATAATTCAAGGTCATTTGAAGTTCAGCCTCACATTATAGAATAATGGGAAAAAAACATATTCAGGTAAACATTTACCTTCAAACATAATAGTATATTTCCTCTCTTTGGAAGTAGCCATTTATAAGCAATAGCAGAAATACAATGTAACCAGAGGCCAGAATTTCAGGCTAATATTCTAGTGTAATTAAAAATAATTCCCACATTTATTAAAACTGACCTAATTGCTCATACTGTAAAACATAGATCAGGGAACAATATGCACTAAAAATAATTTATGTTTCAGAACTTTCACTAATTCAGATTGACATATCTTCCAGGTAACTCATACTAGTGAAGTTTTCCTTTAAGTTAAATATGCAAATTAAATAGCATTGTATAATTATCTTTCTCAATTGATACTGAAAGAGAAAAATATGTAACAGTTTACCAAAAGTTATATTTTACCCTTTGTAATATAAATGTAGCTACAAATGTCTAAGTAGGCTTTTCTATTATGAATGAAGCAATAGATCCTATTATGTATCAAGTACCTTAAAAAATGATGACTATAGATATCAGTTATCCCCATAGCTCAGAATGCTTCTTTTCTGCAGGTAAAATTAACTCTTAGCAATAAACTCATCATGACAAAAGTTTTTCAAAAAGTGGTTCAATTAATGGGTCAGAGAAGAACTCTTTCTATCCAAACTTTGTATCTTAAAATTCAGCACAAGAAAAACCTACCTTCCCATTAGCTACAATTCAGAATGTTTAAAATTGCCCAATCAGAAGTGACCTAGATAGAGGTTGCTTATAAACAAAGTCATCCCTTTCTTAACTCAGAAAACACTCTTGCAGCCCTGACCACGTCAGACATTTCACAAGGACAAAGAAGTGACTTAAACCAGTTCTGTAATTTGTAGGGCTACATATAGTTGCCTTGAAATATTTAAAAATTCTTAGTAAATTACTCATAAACCAAGACTTGTTCATTGTTTTTCTATAAGGGACAACAAAATAAAGTAAAACTTAAATTTTAGAAATCTAACCATTTCTTTAGTGGATTATTTCTCACCTTATTGTTTCAATTTGGACACCAGTGTTTGCAAATACAAGAATCTGAGAATATAAACCAGGTAAAGGTGTGGCCACTGCTAGTCCTTTCTCTCCCATTTATTAAAATGGTATAAAACTAGCTATTCTTAATGAGATAGGTATATATATATAAGTATATAATTTCTAAATATCAGATTCTTTGCATTTTGTTTTTTCCCTACAATAGACTCCCAACTATCCCTTGGATTAGTTTTCTGAACAGCTTATATAACTTTATACATCTTTGGACTATACTTTGTCCTCTTCAAGTATATTTCTTGAGCTAATTATAATGTTTAGTTATTTAATATCAAGTAATTCCTTTTAGAGAAGAGTTTACCTTATACAAAGCGTGTTCAAACTCTATCACCATTTCCTAGTGCCATTTCTTTCATTCACACTACGTTTTTTTCCTTTATTACATTGAATGTAGAATTTTAAAGCAAGGCTTCTGAACCTAAGATTCATAGAGTCCATGGAATGGATCCTCTAGTCCTTGAGCCTCCTGAAATACATGCAGAATTTTGTAAGCATGTATGAATATGCAAAGATGGTACCATAGTATTAAGATGTCCATGGCTTTCATGAGATTTTTAAATCTGTGTCCTCAAATTTAGTATCAAATGTATGATGGTACTAAAACACTGATTATAATCTTTATACTGGCACCTTTGCTAAAGCTGAGCAGTCACAGGAGAGCCAAGTAGTAGTGGTGCCCATGCTGCCTGCTCAGAAATGAGTGGATTGTCCAGAGCTTTCCTCGGGAAACTGCTATTGTTCTATGTACAACTTGAGGATCTGAGCTGAGTTAGATCTGACCTTCCCTGCCGGGGCTTTGTGTGACTTGGAAAAAGGCCGCAAGGTTCTTTCTCTGGATAGACTCAGCTCCACGGACACAAGGATTGGCTACTGGAACATAGACTAAGTTTCCATTTCCAAAAGCCCCCTCAGTTGAGCACCTTTGTGAAGCACTCAAACTGCACAACTGGTCTTGGTCTCAGGCAATTTAAACAATGAATCAAAACTTCAGTTAATACCAGTTTCGTATCCCACCACTCTTAAGGAAAAGGGGAGATCACTGAAATTTATATGGCTTCACTGATTTATTTCTAAATTAGTCTCATTTGAGAGTCAACTTGAGTATACCAAGTTACATAAAATATGAAAAGTCTAGTTTGATACACTAGTTATACTTTCCTGCTTTTTTTCTGTTTAAGAATTGCTTTTGTTCAGATTGTATAGACCTGAACTTTGGTAGCATTCTTAGATAAGCTTAAAACAGTAATTACAAGTAGAGTCTTGAAATTAGTTAGAACTTTGCTAGAATCCATGTTTGCCCACTTTACTAGCTGTGTGACTTCTTTGGGCCTCAGTTTCCTAAAAATGTCATTTTGAGTATTGAAATACATTACTAGGCAAAGTGCCCAGGACAGTACTAGCCTAGCAATAAGTAGGTAATCAATATATGGTATTCACCATCATCATCATCATTGTTGTCATCATCATCTTTGAATCAGTTAAATGCCTACCATTTATAATTAGACTCTCTACAATCCTATACTAAATCTGAAAAAAATTCTATAAAATACTAAAATTAAAATTTGTATTGGGGGCACACATATATAACCTAAGTTATGATAGGGCATAACTACAGTGCTGTGGGAAAAAGATAATGCCAACTCAGCCACTGGAGCTGGATTATTTAGATATCCATAGAGCCCTAAATCTCATGCCATACACAAAATTAATTCTAGATGGAATGCAGATCTAAAGGGTTCTAAAAGAAAATATGTGTAAACATCTTCATGATGCTAGAGTAGACAATAACTTCTTAAATCGGACACAAATTTCTAAATAGTAAAATATATATAAATTGCACTATATTAAAGTTAAGAGGGTTTTTTTTCTCTACAGATACAATTAAATGAGTGAAATGGAAAAATATGAGGAAAGGGAGATTATATTCATATCTCAAAAGTATAAAAAGATCTGTATCTAAAATATTTGAAGAACTGTTAAGTCAAGAAAGCAGATAATAACTCAGTAGAAAAAAATTAGGCAAAACACATGAAAAGGTGCTTCACAAAACTAACACTAAGTGGCTCATAAACATTTGAAAATGTTTTCAACCTCACTGGTCATTAGGATATTACAAATTAAAAACATATTGCAATACACATCCACCAGAATGGCTAAAAATGAAAGACAGAAAACAGATGTTGGCAAAGATACAGAGTTACTGGAATTCTCATATATTGTTGATTGGTACAACCACTTTGGAAAATTGGCATTATCTACAAAAGATAATCATATGCATATCCTAGGACTGAGCAAATTACACATCTACATATATAACCAGCAGAAATGAGTACATGTTACCAAAGAGACATGTACAACAATGTTCATATCTACACTATTGGGAATGCCCAAATGTTCACCAATAATAAGACAGATTAGCTGTGGTATATTCTCAAAATGAAACACTATGCAGTGATGAGACTGAACAAACAACAATATACACACAGCTAAATCTTACAATGTTGAGCAAAACAAAACTCAAACATAAATGATTACATATGATATGATTCTATTATAGGAAGTTCAAGAGTAGATAAAACTAATTTATCTGTGTTCAGAGACAGAATTACTCTTTTTTTATCAATTTTTTTGTAGAGAAGATGTCTTACCATGTTGCACAGGCTAGTCTCAAATTCCTGGGCTCAGGCGATCCTCCTGCATTGGCCTCTCAAAGTGCTGGGATTACAGGCATGAACCACTGCACCTGGCCCAGAATTACTCTTAAAATGGGGGGAAAAATTGCAAAGAGTGGCAATAAGAATGTCTTCCATGGTACTGGTGCTGTTTTATTCCTTGATTAAGGTGCTGGCTATAGGCAGGCATTACATTTTTATTTCAAACTGTCAGAAAAGCAGTTAACATAAGTAGTGGGACATTAAACAATTGACAGCAGAGTTTCAGATGACTAAAATGACATTTAAAATATTACTAAGTAGTGAATCAAACATTAAGATAACAAGTAGAAGAGCCAAATGTAGAGAAAACGCTGAGGAGATTTCCAGAGTCATGAATGACCATCATAGAAGGTTACTGTAACATTCTGCAGCCATACATACTTGCAGAAACGGAAAGAATTCTTCATCTCAGAAACTGCTTATTTTAAGATTGCCAGACTACGGATATGAGCTCATGATAACTAGAAGCAAAATAATTTAATCATAGAAACACACATTGCATATTTAGTTCAATTTTATTACTCCCCATAAAAGGAAATTGAGGCACAGAGAGACTAAGTGACTTGTACAAGGTCACAAATTTGACTAATGACAAACCCTGAGTTAACAGTCCAATACTAAACCTGTTCCCAATTCTCTCTAAACACATTGCTTCTCTTTAGTGTCCAAAAAATAGCTTTGTTTTTGAAACTAAATTGGCTTAGATAAACTATGATTTGCATATTACATCAATCAAGTCTTTGAACATTTAACAAAAAAGGGAAGTAAACTGGAAGCATGAAATACACCTAAGAACTAAGAATTGGCCATGAAGTACTTTCTAGCTGAGCTATTCAACTTTTTACACAGTTCAATTAGCAATGGCAGAAACAGGGCAGATTTTGAGAGAAGAACTGGTTGAGAAGTTTTTAAAAAGATAACACCAATATTTCCAGGGGAAATCGTTCCCTACTAATAAAGCATATTGGCATAGAAATGTATGAAATCTTCCTAAACCTAACGATATTAGATTAGAAAGGCGAAGGTGAAAGTTTCCCTACTGTCAGAAACTCAGAACAAACCACTGTTGTCCATGTATCCATGTACACTAGATTAACAAAATTAAGCTGGAATCACCTTCACACAAAAAAACAGAGAATGACCGGCCGGGCGTGGTGGCTCACGCCTGTAATCCCAGCACTTTGGGAGGCCGAGGCGGGCGGATCAGGAGGTCAGGAGATCGTAGACTATCCTGGCAAACACGGTGAAACCCCATCTCTATTAAAAAAAAATACAAAAAATTACCCGGGCGCTGTGGTGGGCGCCTGTAGTCCCAGCTACTCGGGAGGCTGAGGCAGGAGAATGGTGTGAACCTGGGAGGCGGAGCTTGCAGTGAGCCAAGATTGCGCCACTGCACTCCAGCCTGGGCGACATAGCGAGACTCCGTCTCTAAAACAACAACAACAACAACAACAACAAAAGAGAATGACCATGCCTTTGTGTAAGGCTTTATTTGCTTTAGGACTTGATATCATACTAACATCCGGACTTTCTGTTGTTTTTCATCTGGACAAAACACCTTTTCACCAAGAATACCATGAAGTACAGGATTTATTGCCATAATGAAGTTCTTTCAGATCTCTGTTCTCTCTGCAGAGGACAGGAGAAAAGGCGTTCATCTCACCAGGCAGCTTATTAGGATTAGCACTGAATAAGACACCACAGAATGTCAGGCCTATCAGTTACTAAACATGCATCATACAAACTTTGTCTTTGCGAGAACCTCTGCTCTGCATTTGTCATCCACCTGAATAATTAACAAGTACATGCTGCCTGCCAGCAGCTTAGGGAATTAATTTCTCCAGATTAAATGTAGATCACGTCCACAAAAACTCAGACCACACACACTCATTGCACTCCTACCTTTCAACCACAAAAGGTAAAGAACACACTGCACAGCCTCCAATTTTATAATGATTTAAAACTCGAGGACTGTAAAGTCAGACTAGCAATATTTTTAAATGTCACTTCGATGGTCATCTGGAACTCTGCTGTCACTTGTTCAATGTCCCAACATATACGTTAACTTCTTTTTGCCAACTTGAAATAAAAATGGTAATTCTACAATTCTACATAGTCACTATTTTTAAAATCTGAATAATTGTATGTTCGCAGAACCATATCCATTAAATCTTTCAGAAAAACACCTGTTACACAGTGAAAACAAGATACACATGTGGTAACATGGAAGAACCAAGATTTAAAGCAAAAATCAGTTTTGGAGGCATTCAAAATTATAATAATAGCTGCAATAAATTTGTACATTCCTAATTTCATTAGAAGCTAACAATTATGTCTGTTATTACTTTATCAGCCTGGCGCGAGGGCTCACATCTGTAATCCCAGCACTTTGGGAGGCCAAGGCAGGTGGAGCACTTCAGGTCAGAGGTTTCAGATCAGCCTGGCCAAAAAGGTGAAGCCTCATCTCTACGAAAAATACAAACATTAGCTGGGCATAATGGCAGGCACCTATAATCCCAGCTACTCGAGAGGCTGAGGCAGGAGAATACCTTGAACCCAAGAGATGGAGGTTGCAGTGAGCTGAGATCACGCCACTGCACTCTGACCTGGGCAACAGAGCGAGACTCCATCTCAAAAAAAAATAACAAATCCTTCATCATACAATTGAGTAAGATAAAATGTGCAGCCACAAATGCAGAGGGAAGATCAGAGATTTTAAATTAAAATTATTCAATATTAAAATATTGGTTTACCATGAATAAAACAGAAGATATTTTTAAAGATAATAAATTGAATAACTAAAAGCCCGAATGCATATGTAAATTCCCATTTTCTAAACATTATTGTCTGTACAGTTGGTTATATGAAAACAGAGAATATTTAACCTTAGTTGTAAATTATCTGAATAGATGACAATAAATTGATGGTTTTCCCCCCAAAAGTGTGTTTCTAAAGGATGACTAGCGCTTTGTAAGGTGGTGGGCAATTGTTTTTTGTTTTTTGGTTTTTTTTTTTATACTTTAAGTTCTAGGGTACATGTGCACAACGTGCAGGTTTGTTACATATACATACATGTGCCATGTTGGTGTGCTGCACCCACTAACTCATCATTTACATTAGGTATATCTCCTAAAGCTATCCCTCCCCCACCCCACCCCACGACAGGCCCCGGTGTGTGATGTTTCCCTTCCTGTGTCCAAGGGTTCTCATTATTCAATTCCCACCTATGAGTGAGAACATGTGGTGTTCTGTTTGTCTGTTATTGGTGTATAAGAATGCTTGCGATTTTTGCACACTGATTTTGTACCCTGAGAATTTGCTGAAGTTGCTTATCAGCTTAAGGAGACTTTGGGCTGCGATGATGGGGTTTTCTAAATCTACAGTCACGTCATCTGCAAACAGGGACAATTTGACTTCCTCTTTTCCTAATTGAATACCCTTTATTTCTTTCTCCTGCCTGATTGCCCTGGCCAGAACTTCCCACACTATGTTGAATAGGAGTGGTGAGAGAGGGCATCCCTGTCTTGTGCCAGCTTTCAAAGGGAATGCTTCCAATTTTTGCCCATTCAGTATGATATTGACTGTGGGTTTGTCATAAATAGCTCTTATTATTTTGAGATACGTCCCATCAATACCTAATTTATTGATGGTATAATAAATAAATTTTATTATGCTAAAAATAAAATTTTAGCATGAAGGGTTGTTGAATTTTGTCAAAGGCCTTTTCTGCATCTGTTGAGATAATCATGTGGTTTTGTCTTTGGTTCTGTTTATATGCTGGATTACGTTACATTGATTTGCGTATGTTGAACCAGAATTGAATCCCAGGGATGAAGCCCACTTGATCATGGTGGATAAGCTTTTTGATGTGCTGCTGGATTCGGTATGCCAGTATTTTATTGAGGATTTTTGCATCAATGTTCATCAAGGATATTGGTCTAAAATTCTCTGTTTTGGTTGTGTGTCTGCCAGGATTTGGTATCAGGATGATGCTAGCCTCATAAAATGAGTTAGAGAGGATTCCCTCTTTTTCTATTGATTGGAATAGTTTCAGAAGGAATGGTACCAGCTCCTCCTTGTACCTCTGGTAGAATTTGGCTGTGAATCTGTCTGGTCCTGGACTTTTTTTGGTTGGTAGGCTATTAATTATTGCCTCAATTTCAGAGCCTGTTATTGGTTTATTCAGGGATTCAACTTCTTCCTGGTTTAGTCTTGGGAGGGTGTATGTGTCCAGGAATTTATCCATTTCTTCTAGATTTTCTAGTTTATTTGCGTAGAGGTGTTTATAGTATTCTATGATGGTAGTTTGTATTTCTGTGGGATCGGTGGTGATATCCCCTTTATCATTTTTTATTGCATCTATTTGATTCTTCTCTCTTTTCTTCATTAGTCTTGCTAGCAGTGTATCGATTTTGTTGATCTTTTCAAAAAACCAGCTCCTGGATTCACTTCTCTTTGGAAGGGTTTTTTGTGTCTCTATCTCCTTCAGTTCTGCTCTGATCTTAGTTATTTCTTGCCTTCTGCTAGCTTTTGAATGTGTTTGCTTTTGCTTCTCAATTTCTTTTAATTGTGATGTTAGGGTGTCAATTTTAGATCTTTCCTGCTTTCTCTTGTGGCATTTAGTGCTATAAATTTCCCTCTACACACTGCTTTGAATGTGTCCCAGAAATTCTGGTATGTTGTATCTTTGTTCTCATTGGTTTCAAAGAATATCTTTATTTCTGCCTTCATTTCGTTATATACCCAGTAGTCATTCAGGAGAAGGTTGTTCAGTTTCCATGTAGTTGAGCAGTTTTGAGTGAGTTTCTTAATCCTGAGTTCTAGTTTGATTGCACTGTGGTCTGAGAGACAGTTTGTTATAATTTCTGTTCTTTTACATTTGCTGAGGAGTGCTTTACTTCTAAATATGTGGTCAATTTTGGAATAAGTGTGATATGGTGCTGAGAAGAATGTATATTCTGTTGATTTGGGGTGGAGAGTTCTGTAGATGTCTATTAGGTCTGCTTCATGCAGAGCTGAGTTCAATTCCTGGATATCCTTGTTAACTTTCTGTCTCATTGATCTGTCTAACATTGACAGTGGGGTGTTAAAGTCTCTCATTATTATTGTGTGGGAGTCTAAGTCTCTTTGTAGGTCTCTAAGGACTTGCTTTATGAATCTGGGTGCTCCTGTATTGGATGCATATATATTTACGATAGTTAGCTCTTCTTATTGAATTGATCCCTTTACCATTATGTAATGGCCTTCTTTGTCTTTTTTGATCTTTGTTGGTTTAAAGTCTGTTTTATCAGAGACTAGGATTGCAACCCCTGCCTTTTTTTGTTTTCCATTTGCTTGGTAGATCTTCCTCCATCCCTTTATTTTGAGCCTATGTGTGACTCTGCAGGTGAGATGGGTTTCCTGAATATAGCACACTGATGGGTCTTGACTCTTTATCCAATTTGCCAGACTGTGTCTTTTAATTGGAGCATTTAGCCCATTTACATTTAAGATTAATATTGTTACGTGTGAATTTGATCCTGTCATTATGACATTAGCTGGTTATTTTGCTTGTTAGTTGATGCAGTTTCTTCCTAGCATTGATGGTCTTTACAATTTGGCACGTTTTTGCAATGGCTGGTACCGGTTGTTCCTTTCCATGTTTAGTGCTTCCTTCAGGAGCTCTTTTGGGCAGACCTGGTGGTGACAAAATCTCTCAGCATTTGCTTGTCTGTAAAGGATTTTATTTCTCCTTCACTTATGAAGCTTAGTTTGGCTGGATGTGAAATTCTGGGTTGAAAATTCTTTTCTTTAAGAATGTTGAATATCGGCCCCCACTCTCTTCTGGCTTGTAGGGTTTCTGCCGAGAGATCAGCTGTTAGTCTGATGGGCTTCCCTTTGTGGGTAACCAGACCTTTCTCTCTGGCTGCCCTTAACATTTTTTCCTTCATTTCAACTTTGGTGAATCTGACAATGATGTGTCTTGGAGTTGCTCTTCTCGAGGAGTATCTTTGTGGCGTTCTCTGTATTTCCTGAATGTGAATGGTGGCCTGCCTGCTAGCTTGGGGAAGTTCTCCTGGATAATATCCTGCAGAGTGTTTTCCAACTTGGTTCCATTCTCCCTGTCACTTTCAGGTGCACCAATCAGACGTAGATTTGGTCCTTTCACATAGTCCCAAATTTCTTGGAGGCTTTGTTCATTTCTTTTTACTCTTTTTTCTCTAAACTTCTCTTCTCACTTCATTTCATTAATTTGATCTTCAATCACTGATATCCTTTCTTCCAGTTGATCGAATCAGCTACTGAAGCTTGTGCATTCATCACATAGTTCTCGTGCCATAGTTTTCAGCTCCATCAGGTCATTTAAGGACTTCTCTACACTGGTTATTCTAGTTAGCCATTCACCTAATCTTTTTTCAAGGTTTTTAGCTTCTTTGCAAAGGGTTCAAATTTCCTCCTTTAGCTCAGAGAAGTTTGATTGTCTGAAGCCTTCTTCTGTCAACACTTCAAAGACATTCTCCGTCCAGCTTTGTTCCATTGCTGGCGAGGAACTGTGCTGCTTTGGAGGGGGAAAGGCGCTCTGATTTTTAGAATTTTCAGCTTTTCTGCTCTGTTTCTTCCCCATCTTTGTGGTTTTATCTACCTTTGATATTTGATGATGGTGACGTACAGATGGGGTTTTGGTGTGGATGTCCTTTCTATTAGTTTTCCTTCTAACAGTCGGGACCCTCAGCTGCAGTTCTGTTGGAGTTTGCTAGAGGTCCACTCCAGATCCTGTTTCCCTGGGTATCAGCAGCAGAGGCTGCAGAATAGCGAATATTGCTGAACAGCAAATGTTGCTGCCTGATCGTTCCTCTGGAAGCTTTGTCTCAGAGGGGTACCCAGCCATGTGAGGTGTCAGTGTGCCCCTACTAGCAGATGCCTCCCAGTTAGGCTACTGGGGGGTCAGGGACCCACTTGAGGAGGCAGTCTGTCCATTCTCAGATATAAAACTCAGTGCTGGGAGAACCACTACTCTCTTCAAAGCTGTCAGACAGGGACATTTAAGTCTGCAGAGGTTACTGCTGTCTTTTTGTTTGTCTGCGCTCTGCCCCCAGAGGTGCAGTCTACAGAGGCATGCAGGCCTCCTTGAGCTGTGGTGGGCTCCACCCAGTTCGAGCTTCCTGGCTGCTTTGTTTACCTACTCAAGCCTCAGCAATGGTGGGTGCCCCTCCCCCAGCCTCACTGCTGCCTTGCAGTTCGATCTCAGACTGCCGTGCCAGCAATGAGGGAGGCTCTGTGGGCATGGGACCCTCTGAGCCAGGCACAGAATATAATCTCCTGGTGTGCTGTTTGCTAAGACCATTGGAGAAGCACAGTATTAGGGTGGGAGTGACCCGATTTTCCAGTTGCCGTCTGTCACAGCTTCCCTTGGCTAGGAAAGGGAATTCCCTGACCCCTTGCACTTCCCAGGTGAGGTGATGCCTCGCCCTGCTTTGGCTCATGCTCGGTGGGCTGCACCCACTGTCCTGCACCCACTGTCTGACAAGACCCAGTGAGATGAACCTGGTACCTCAGTTGGAAATGCAAAAATCACCCATCTTTTGCATCGCTCACACTGGGAGCTGTAGACTGGAGCTGTTCTATTCGGCGATCTTGGAACTGTGCCATAGTGGGCAATTGTTAAATGGTACTGTCATCTCTGGTTCAAATCATTATTTATTGGTAGTTACAATCTAGAAAACTGTGGAGATGTTTGCTGTTGTTAAACACAGTAGGCTCCAGATGGGTGAGGTACTT
Organism: Hylobates moloch; assembly: GCF_009828535.3. Taxonomy (NCBI): domain Eukaryota; kingdom Metazoa; phylum Chordata; class Mammalia; order Primates; family Hylobatidae; genus Hylobates; species Hylobates moloch. Next base: position 41,781 of record NW_026652467.1, read on the forward strand.
ACTGAAGTATGAAAACAATTATGAATATAAACACATTTCTTATTTTGGTTTGTGAGTACACTGAGGATGCATTAAAATATACTCTCACTCCAAGAAAACTGATCTATTTGATATACTAAGTTTTCATTAAAATGACACACTTTACACAATACTAGAATTTTCACTCTCTATTCAATGAGATGCCCTTTGCTTGAAGAGTATATTTATGTGTGCACAATGGCTTAGTACTTGTATAACTAAAATTACATTTCTCCCCCAACCATTACTGGCATTAACAATATAATACTACTTTTTTGTAAGTCTGCCTTATGTAAAAACCATTTATCATTTCTGAGACCTACTTTAAAACAGTTAACCAATATAAATGAATTTCCAGTTAATCACTTGATAAACATGAATCTATTTTTTATAGTTGTAGTGCAGTGAGGTGAGATACTTATTACTTTCTAGCATTAATGGTATCATTTGCACAGAAGTCCTTTTATTTTTTTGTTCCCTACTTCTTAATAATCACATCATCAGAAAACAAATATCCTGTATCAAATTAACACAATAAGTTAAGTTTGGCTTAATTTCATTCTGACAAGTGTTAGGCTTGAAGTCTTTAATTTTAAATAAATGTTTTAATGGAAGAGAATTATATATAATACTGTTTTATCTATGTTCTGCTGCCATTTTTAATGTTTTTGCCACTCGTGTTGAAATTTAAATGGAAAATTCTTGGCTTTGTCCCTAACATGCACCTAGATCTAACTTCAGTCTGACTTCTGAGAGACAACTATAATTGAGGCCCTGGCCCCATCTCTTGGGCTCTATTTTCAGGTAATGCTAGAATCTTGTGCAATGCATGAAGAATTAGCAAATTAAAAGAAGTGACAAACCTCCTCTACAACTTTTCTCTTACAATAACCCCAGAAGAATGCCTCTATTCGCTAGGCCATACTAATAGGAGAGGTTATGTGGTAGCATAGGAGAAGAGATGAGAAGGTTATATTTCATTTAAAAGGGTTGGAAGAAAATGACAAGAAATCTTACAAGGTCAAATATTAGAATTCATTTTAAGTCAGAATAAAGGGTATTTGGCACAAAATGGTAAAAGAACTTATAAATCTACATTTCAGATTTTACATGATTGTGCTTGACAACATTTATTTGCTTTCATTATTTGTCTTACACTACTGTTCTGTTAAATTCTGCCACTTCATTCTGTACAACTGAAATTGTAACTCAGTAAAACCCTAACTCAGTAACAAACATCCTAAGTATACTGTGACCCTTTTTTAAAAAACAAGGGGTCCCTCTGTAATGCTACTATCATTAAACAAATAATCTTATATAAATAAACTTTTAAAAGTTTTTAATTATTAGAAGAATATATGGAAAATAACCATTAAATCAAAACAAGAATATACCAAACATTAAACCAAAACAAGAATATATGGAAAACAACCATTAAATCAAAACATAGCATAGATGCATTTTATTATCCACATAAGCAAAAATATTTCTTTGTAATTGCTTTATCAAGATGTTCTTTAACTTATGCAGTCAACTAAATAAAGCCTCCAATGCCCATTAAGTGGAAGAAAAATACACATCATTTTTAACATATAATGACATGTCCAATCCTGTGTGAGTATCTACAGCCTTTCTGAGTGTCACAGAAGAGAAAGTATAATAACCTTGTACTGGGAGTGTGCGGAAAGCATGTTTGTAAAATATGCCAAGAGACAATATGCTTTCTACTCCTAGGAGACTGTTGGTAAATCTTTTTTACGAGTGCACTATGAGGTGAATAATTAACACTTCCAACTGAAAGTTGACTACCATCATAATATTTAGTCAATGAATTGTTACAGCTGAGTTTTAACTCATATGAAAGTAACTATAATACTTTCAATCGTAATAATACTTCAACATAAATCTAAAATAAAAGATAATGAATTCAGTTCAAAATGTCTTTTCACATATTAGAGTTGGTTGTATCTTACTATATTTAAAAAATGAAACAATATCAACATAAAATGTCTTTTCACAAGAAAAATGGCATGCTTAGTATTTTAATAGTTCAGTTTCTATGGCATAAATCTGCTAGAAAAAAAAAGTGTGTTGGGGGGGCTCAGCTTGCATTAAAGATCCAGAAACCTTTTGGTTTAATCACACGACTAGCCCACTGGGGGCCATTGTGAATGAATCATTCTACGAGAAGAGAGAATAGATTTCTCCCATGTAAATTTCCCAAGCATTTCAGTGAATTTTCTAAGAATGACCAATGAATCCTTCCCTTCTGAAGGAGACTATCATACTCAGTTGGGAGAAAAAGGGATTTGTACCACAATTAGCTGATTGTGAATAAATAATTACTCCATTTTCCAGGACAGCACATTCCAGATATTTCATTTTAAACCAAACAGGTGAAGTGGACTACAAATAAGCCAGATAATAATATTAATGACTGACAGCACTCCTGTCTATACAGGATTTGTTTCTCTTTCAAATTATTTCCCAACTTCCTTCATCACTGGAAAGAACTGGAATATCAGAATTATCTTGGAATAGCCAAATCACATGCAACGTGGTATCAAAGAAGCAGGTAAGGGAGAAGGCAGCCCAGAATAATGTACATATTCACGTGCCTTGAACTTTTTATAATGCTAAGAAAGTTGTAGAGGTATCAACGTTAGAAAAATTATAAAACTTCTCCAGAGGAGGTCAAACTTAGTTTGGCTACTATGAAACATCCTGGTCAGTGCCACATACTTTTCATATCTTATGCCAAAACATCCCCATTAAAATAAATGTTTTGCTTTCCTCACACTGTACTGATGTGGATCTTCCCAAGGAATAAATACTGTGCTCTCCATTGCCATCTGTTTACTAGATGCTATCCCATATGAGGGCAGACAGTTTCCAGAGGTACCTGATACTCCTTTTCATTTCCATCATCAATTTCATGGCCACAAGACCACATATTCCTTCTCTACACTCAAAATAACCTCAAGGGTTTCCCCTCTTTCCTGCAAACCTCCTCTCTTGTATATTCCAAGGATCACACAGGTCCCCAGGATTCCCTTGCCCAGAGGGATTCCATGGGACTCAAGATAGAGTGTCAAGTAAATTTTCATTATTTTTATAGGTGGAAGAGTTAGCCACCTTCCACCTATAACACTGTTTTGTGGGAAAATTATTTTAGGATGCCAAACCACTAACTTCCTAACTTTTAGAACATAACCCATTCCTGAACTGAGGTCTTCTTATACTACATTTGATTACCTGTTAGGAAAAAATCGCGCCCTCATTCATATGCAAGCCTTCCTTTGCACTGACCTCAGGGAAGTTCCCATGAAACCAGGAAATTTTCATGACTAGTCCCACATTCTGTATTTAATACAGACCCAAGCATATATAGTGGAGAAAATGCTGAGATTATCTCATAGCTATGTACTTCATGAATGTGTGTAACTAAAAGTGATTAGGGACTATCCTTAATTCAAACTTATAGTGGTGCCAACAGCATTAAAACTAGTTAAAGCCAATTCAATATAGTTGTTATAGTCTAATAAGTTTGGAGATAGACTATTTTTATTTTGGGTGATGTGACTACACCAAAGACCCCACTCTTTTTGATATACTTTTACTAAAGTTTCTAATGTCTGAGAAAATACAGTGCCATGGTGACAGAAAGATCAAATTTCCAAATTTCTCATTTGGGAGTACCCTGAGAAGAGGCTTTCATTCCTGCATTACTTAAAGGATGAGATTATCAAGGAAATGATAGTATTAACTCCAGTTCTTAGAACTTTCAGTGGTCTTCTAGGAAAAAGGAGAAGTATGGATTTCTTGCTCAATTACTGTGGATAGAGAGGTAATATAGATAGTCATTAACATCCTTACCCAGAGCCTCTGGGGGCCCCAATGATACCTTCTCACACTGGGGATCCCACGGGGATTCTGGCTCTAGAGTAAAACTGGATACCCTTCAAATATTTGAGAGGCTCCTAAATTCTAGACATGGCAGTTTTCTCCCAATGAGAGAATGACTAATAGATTAAAAAGTCCTAAGGTTTTAAAATAAAATAGAGCATAGAATTTGTTTGAACTGCCACTTGCACCTCCTCTTCCTGCACTGTTTCCCCTAGAAGTAACATAATTCTATCACCCCCTCCTTCTGAAGCAACATTTTAAAATGGAAGTAAACTTATGGCAGGTTAAGCCTAAGGGGGAGGTATACGTGATTAGGAACTGGAGACTCTCATTATCCCACAGTTCAGGAATACAACCCTCTCCTTTTCTAAAGTGAGACTTTCTTAGCTGCCAATATAGCTACTACTCTTAATAAGGTCCAGTTGGATCTTCAGTGATTTAGGCACATAACTATAATGGCCACATTTTATTATTTTATTATCTCTACCTTCATATGATTGCATAAGCTGTTTGTCTCTCTGCTATCAAGGAGTGGAGGCAAAGTCCCTTTTTTTTTTTTTTTTTTGAGACAGTCTCACTGTTACCCAGGCTGGAGTGCAGTGGCATGATCATGGCTCACTGCAACCTCTGTCTCCCAGGTTGAAATGATTCTCCTACCTTAGCCTCCCAAGTAGCTGGGACTACAGGCACATGCCACCACACCTGGCTAATTTTTTGTGTTTTTTTAGAGATAAGGTTTTGCCATGTTGGCCAGGCTGGTCTTGAACTTCTGACCTCAAGTGATGATCTGCCTATCTCAGCCTCCCAAGGTGCTGTGATTAAAGATGTGAGCCATTGTGCCTGGCCCAAAGTCACTTTTGAATAATAACAGCTATAATTTAAAGAGTATTAAATGTCATATATTCTGCTAAATGTTTAAATACAACAGGGCATTAAAAGCAGAAATCAGGAAAATTTCACTTGATTAAACGGATTTTTGTTGGGAAAAAAAAAAAAAAAAAAAAAAAACCTCGCACCACTCTATAAGGCAGACTTTATTACTTGGATTTTACCAATGAGAAAATAAGCTGGGCTTTAAAGCCCCAAGTGGCAGAGCTGAGATTCTAAACTTGGGCCAGCCCTAAAATCGGTGTTTATAACCACTGCTTTATACTTCCCATCCTAAGAATTCATTTCTTAAGCAACTTCTTGTTTGAGGTCTAGTGCTAAATTCCATATAATGCAATTTTGATAAATACAACTCATTCCAGTCTTCTAAACATCACAACAGGGAGTGTCAAATCAACACGGTAAAACACAATGGTAGTGGCAGAATATACTTCAACGAAACAAGAGTAACAAAAAGGATTTACACTTAAACTGGACAGAGTCGGCGAAATTCTTTTAAATCAAATTTGCGAAACGTCTTCAGAAAATCTGAATTTTCAAAAACAAAGTCTAAACGGCCTTCCAAAGTCACCTTAACTTTACCTTTTTTTAAGGTAACTCCAGCCGCGTGTGCCTTGCGGCTGCTAGGTCTCCCTTTCTTACGACTAGGCCTTATGTGTTTCTGTGGCAAACAAACCAATATTGTCTTATAAATGTGATTGTTTCTAGGAACACAAACGGGAGTCCAAGCATTTTAAAATTTTCAGTCAGGCATATGTTCCAATTCTCACTGGGTTCACCTTGATTCTCTTTGGGCCAGTCAGCCAACGCTATTCACTGAGAACCAACTGTGTTTATAACACAATTCTCCATTCCACGGATGCTTTAATAGTGCTTATTTCTCACTGGCATGACCAATCATTGAGGACAATTGATCTTTTAATAAATCTTTAAAGAGAAATCATTGCAAGTTCGGCTGTCCAGGAGAAAAGTCCTATAAATCAGCCTAAGATAACAATGTTAGTTTGCCGTCCAGGGCATTCCACTTTGCTATCACCAAAATAACCCAAAATATACAAGTGTGCCCCAAGGATTGTCATACAAAGTGGTTCAATACAAATTGATTCATGGACACCCAGAGCTGTGAAGAGAAGTGGTTCCTTTTGGCTGAGACTAGATAGCAAATGCTGTCCAGTTCTGGTGAATAAAGAGGAGAGACAAGTTGCATCAGTGAAAACACTTCAGGAAATAGTATTTAGACAGCAAAAGCAAGTGAAAAAGAAAGAACAACATTCTCTTTGTTAAGCAGCTTTTAACTAAAAATCAGAGTAAAATGTAAACAGAAGTGTTGAAAGACTGCAAAACCTCTAGATGGGCTCCCTACTTGTGGTCTCTTCTTTCAGCTCTTACACGCTTTCCTGTGATGTCACTCACACTTCATGCAACAATGCCCTCTGGCATCTCCTGCCCATGTTAGAATGTAACCAGGCGATGCCCAGGTTTTGCCTCAAACTTTCTGTTCATGCAGCTCTCTCATCTCAAATGTTTTATTTCAATGCCCCAAAACATCTGAGGTGAACTCAGGTTTCATTTTCTTCTAGAGACTTTCTCCAACTTTAACTGATTTCATGCTTCTCTGAACTTGGCTATTCTTATTAGTGGTAATGGTCACTGTGGCACTTAACTACACACTTACTTGCCTGTCTACTACTATTTATTTATCAATTATTTTACATATTTGGGTCTTACTTTATTCCCCTAAAAAAATCAGATTGGACTACATGTCCATTCAAAAGTGCTGATATTGTACCTTGTCTCCTCAGCAACACTATAGGTAACTTTCTTATGGGTGAGAAACATATTTTTAAATTTTTATAAACATTTATTGCCCAACAGTACTATGCACATAGGAAAAATTCAGTGCCTGAACATCTGAAAGAAAAAGTACAATTCAACTGGGTTCAATAGCTCATGTCTGTAATCCCAGCACTTTGGGAGGCTGAGGGGGGCAGATCACTGGAGGTCAGGAGTTTGAGACCAGCCCGGCCAACATGGTGAAACCCCGTCTCTACTAAAAATACAAAAATTAGCTAGGTGTGGTGGCACACACCTGTAATCCCACCTACTCAGGAGCCCGAGGCAGGAGAATCACTTGAACCTGGGAAGCAGAGGATGCAGTGAGCCGAGATGGCACCACTGTATTCCAGTCTGCGTGACAGAGTGAAATTGTCCAAAAAAAAATGGCGTGGCTCATGCCTATAATCCCAGCACTTTGGGAGGCCAAGGCAGGTGAATTACTGGAGGTCAGGAGTTCAAGACCAGCCTGGCCAACATGGTGAAACCCCATCTCTACTAAAAATACAAAATTAGCTAGGCATGGTGGTATGCACCTGTGATCCCAGCTACTCGGGAGGCTGAGGCAGGAGAATCACTTGAACTCGGGAGACGGAGGTTGCTTTGAGCCAAGATCGTGCCACTGCACTCCAGCCTGGGCGACAGAGCAAGGCTCTGTCTCAAAAAAAAAGAAAAAGAAAAAGTACAATTCAAGTGAACCTTGAAAATATATGTATACATGAGGTATCTGTATGAAAGAGAGAGAGAGGGAGTTCTACACAGAGGAGGAAAGATGGTAATAAAAGGAAGGCATCTTCTGTATCAATAGCTTTTCTCCCTTCAATGAAGAATGGTACTGAAAATAACCCCAAAATGGGCACAGAAGAAAGCCATCTGAAGCATCTCTGAGTATGATTTGTCTGAACATGCATGCACAATTATTAGCACAGGCAAACTGGGGTTTGAGACTCAGGGAAGGCAGCTATTACCAGCAAAACAGCAGTTATGCTTTTACTTTGGGGAATGTAATTCCAGATATCTCATATAATTCACTGAAAATATTAGTAATTCTCAATTATTTTCTGATATTAAATCTATTTAACTCTGTAAAATAAATTCTTATTCTAAAATAATTTCATTTTCTAAAACTTTACTGGTTTAAGCAACATAAATGTGAAACTGCACACCTGTGTCAGCAAGAAACTCTCTACCCCTATTTCTATGTGAATTCTGCCAGGAAGGAAGCAATACTGAGAATAGTTTGCTCTCCAAGAATTTCTTCTACCCAATCTTAAATATGAATAGACTTAATATTATATCAATTGTGTTACTCTAAGCTTATTTCATTCAAAGAGAAAAATGCTTTACTTAAAAATCTAACTCTTCAACCTCTTTCTTAACCGATACCTTACTTTCTACCGTTTTTGGAAATCTGTGGTTCACATGCGGGTTTTTTTTGTTTTTTGTTTTGTTTTGTTTTGTTTTGTTTTTGTAAGACATTAATGTACACATTACTAAACAATTCTAATTGATTGATTGCTCTGACATTATCATAGATGGTGATGTAGGCACCTCTCCAGGGGAGTATTCTTCTCAATATTTTGGAAGCCAATTTAAATGCATTCTCCAAACCCAGAAAAAAAGAAGAGAATTGGAGCTTCTTCCGTTTTATTTCTAAGCCCAGAACCAAACCAGAAATACTTGCATATTACAAAGGAAAATGTGTTCAATTAACTCTATCCTTGGGTCTGTGAAACAAATACCCATCTAATATATCCCTGATTGTCCACAGTTCCGTCAGGCAAGTAACAGAACTATATGTATTTTCTTTTTCTTTTTTTTATTTTTATTTTTATTTATTTATTTTTTTTTTTGGAAACAGTTGCTCTGTTGCCCAGGCTGGAGTGCAGTGGTGCAATCTCAGCTTACTGCAGCCTCCTATCCCGGGTTCAGGCAATTCTCCTGCCTCAGCCTCTGGAGTAGCTGGGACTACAGGCACGTGCCACCACGCCTGACTAATTTTTCGTATTTTTAGTAGAGATGGGGTTTCACCGTGTTGCCCAGGCTGGTCTCAAACTCCTGAGCTCAGGCAATCAGCCTCCCAAAATGCTAGGATTACAGGCGTGAGCCACTGTACCCGGTCATATATGTATTTTCAATGAGAATTCTAGCAGGGAAAATAAAAAATCTATTTCATATAAATTGAAGCCAAAAGGGGCAAAAAAAAAACACCCTTACTGCAATGTTTTGAGCAAAGCAACACTGACTCACTTTAAAACACTATTTAAGGTACTAGAAACTGTAATTAAATCAAGTCTTGAAAGTGCTAAGCAGAAGAAAAGTGTTAATTAGTAAATTAGTAAAAATACCATTTTTAGAGTGCAAAAGCTTTCTTTTACACTTTCAAACATTTACAAAAAACAATTTCTCGATAAGGTGCAATTTGGAGTATTTATGGAAGCTTGATTTTATGCTTTGTTAAAAGAAATTCACAGAACCTTTCATCCAATGAG
>NW_026652468.1:0-50378 GCF_009828535.3 Hylobates moloch
CTCAGTGATAGCCAGACGTGTCTTGCCCCTCCATATAAGTCAGATCTGAGCCTCCCTGACCATACAGTCTAAAATAGCAACCCAGTCACTCTCTTGCACATCCTCCTATTTTAGATCTGTATGAGCCCTTATCTCTAACTGATTTTTTCTTATTTGTTTGTGTTTTTCCAATCGGTTAGAATGTAAGCTTCACAAGAGCAGAACAGCTTCAGTTTGTCTTGTTGATTGCTGAATCCCTGACACATAGGAGGCCCACAAATATTTTTTGAGTGAATGAATGGCTCAAATTTTATTGTAAGGATTCTAGTCTAAGGAAGAATATAAGAATATTAATAGACTAGTAAACAGAAAGGCCAAAAATGACAATCATAGAGTGTTGGTACCTGATAAATGCTTAGCAAACATCTAGTCGAACTCATCATTTTTTAGAGAAGAAAGCTGAAATCATAAGATAATTCTCAAACAAGGACACATAGAAAGAAGTCACAGGAAAAGCAATGATCTTCCAAAATCATACTTCCACTCTTTGGCCAATGAAGAATACATTTTGGCAATACATTTTATCCCCCAGTATTATTATTTCCCTTTATCCCTGGGTATCATTTGCCACTAACTACAGAATTTTAGAAAATGAAAAATCTATTATGAACTAAGAGAGGAAAAGATCAGAGATGATCTGATCATGGACCCCTTCTACAACATCTATAACAAATGCTTTCCTGGGTCCCACACCTCCAATAAAGCAAACTCCACTTCCTGGGGAAGCCTGTTCCATTTTCAGGTAATCCTGCTGATAATTACGCTATGTGTCAGACACTGGGTTGGAGCCCAGATGTAGGACTCTCAGTTCCCTCCTCATCACCCCATACGAATGCACACAAACACATCTCTTTCAACCAGAACAACTCTGTGTTTATCTATTTTATATATTAATTTTCCATTAAAAGTTTGTGCCTAGGCCAGGTGCGGTGGCTCACGCCTGTAATCCCAGCACTTTGGGAGGCCGAGGAGGGCGGATCACAAGGTCAGGAGATCGAGACCATCTTGGCTAACATGGTGAAACCCCATCTCTACTAAAAATAGTAGGCCTGTATCCCACAGGTGAGGCAGAAAACAGATGAACTGGAGGTGGGCTTGGATGACCATAATCCACACTGAAAAAAAAAAAAAAGTCTGTGCCTAAACAAGGGCCTGTGTAGATGAAATCATTTTGGAAATCACCATATAACCAAATCCCCTGTCGAGATAGTCTGGAATCTTTTCCATATACAGGAAGTTTCTAGAAGAAGTGAATGGAAAGCATGTTATACAGCAATGGTTCCCGCCCTTCTTAGTATGAGGAGCCCTTCCTTAACATTGCTGGTGGGAGATAAATGATTAAAACTAGTTTTGAAAGAAATTTGGCATTATAGTAACTTTCAAGATATGCATACCGCTTGCTAGGCCTGGCTTGCTAGGACATATCATTTATGAAATGATATGGATATATCTTAGCAATATAATAATCAGAAGAAGGAGAACACAAAATAATATAGTCAAGTCTTTGCTATTGTAAATAGTGCTGCAATAAACAAGCCCATCAATGATAGAGTAGATAAAGAAAATGTGGCACATATACACCGTGGAATACTATGCAGCCATAATAAAGAATAAGACTATGTCCTTTGCAGGGACATGGATAAAGCTGGAAGCCATCATTCTCAGCAAACTAACACAGGAACAGAAAACCAAACACCACATTTTCTCCCTCGTAAGTGGGAGCTGAACAATGAGAACACATGGACACAGGGAGGGGAACAACACAACACACATTGGGGCCTGTTGCAGGGTGGGGAGCAAGGGGAGGGAGAGCGTTAGGACAAATACCTAATACATGTGGGGCCTAAAACCTAGATGATGGATTGATAGGTGCGGCAAACCACTATGGCACATGTATATCTACATAAGAAATCTGCACGTTCTTCACGTGTATCCCAGAACTTAAAGTAAAATAACAAAGAATTTTAAAATAATAATAATATAATCAGTGTGATTTTGATCCTGTAAACTTCAAAAATATTGTTATGGGATACATAAATCATTAGAAAAAAATAATATGTTTAAAAGGCAAGGAAATAATTATTTTAAAAAGTCATATGAGAGATTATTTCTGGGTGAGGAGAGAGCAACAGAGATGGGCTTTAGTTAGAGAGGGCTCCAGAGGAACCTCTGGAATGCTAGCAGTGTTCTGTCTTCTGACTTAGACAATGACCATACAGGTTTCACTTTATTATTAAATTGGTTGTATATAATTTTTGCACATTTTTGTGGCACTTCAAAAAAAAATGCCACATACCTCAAATGATTGAGATCCACTTTCACTTATGGAGATCACATCAATGCTTGTTGGTCATATGAGTCCTTGGACCCATAGCAGTAACTCTTAAGACATCAAGAGTTGCGGCCCACAGCTTTGCAACCACTGGTATAGGAAAAAGCAAAAAGCAATAGCTGGGATTTGATCTAAACTCCACTGCTATTAAATAATCCCTTTCCCCTGTGATATGGTTTGGCTCTGTGTCTCTGCCCAAATCTCATCTAGAATTGTCGAGGGAGGGACCTGGTGAGAGGTGATTGGATCAGGGGGATGGTTTCCCTTGTGCAATTCTTCTGATAGTGAGTGAGCTCTCCCGAGATCTGATGGTTTAAAAGTGTGGCACTTCCTGACTGGGTGCAGTGGCTCTTGCCTGTAATCCCAGCATTATGGGGGGGCCAACGTGGGCAAATCAACTGAGGTCAGGAGTTTGAGACTAGTCTGGGCAACATGGTGAAAACCCATCTCTACTAAAAATACAAAAATTAGCTGGGCACGGTGGCATGTGCCTGTAATCCCAGCTACTTGGGAAGCTGAGGCATGAGAATCACTTGAGCCTAGGAGGCAGAGGTTGCAGTGAGCTGTGATCACGCCACTGCACTCCAGCCTGGGCGACAGAGTGAGGCTCTGTCTCCAAAACTAAAAATAAAAAAAAAAAGGGTGGCACTTCGCCCCTCCCCCACCTTCCTGCTGCCATGTAAGACATGCCTTGCTTCCCCTTCACCTTCCATCATGATTGTAAGTTTCACAAGGCCTCCCCAGCAATGTGGAGCTGTGAGTCAATTAAACCTCTTTTCTTTTATAAATTATCCAGTCTCAGGAAGTTGTTTAGAGCAGTGTGAAACTGGACTAATACACCCTGTCTGGGCCTGTTTGTCCATCTGTAACAGACAGGGTTGAATTATATGATCTCTTGAGTCCCTCCCTACAGGTATTTCTCTACAGAACTACCTGTAGTTCTTGTAGCAATAGGAACCTTCTGAACATCACACATGTGACAGCTTGCAACCCCCTTACACATGCACATCTAAGGTCATAACTCTCGTCCATTGAGATGCCTGCCTTCACTTCAAAGCGGTCCATGTAGTTCTCACCCAGGATTCAATATTCCTTTAAGGAAAAACACAAATGGTTTCTGTTGCACCATTTGTGCAAATTGGTTTATGTTGTGCAGACTACCTGCTTAAGAACTGTCAGAGCGTCCTCTGGGAGAAGGAGCATGTCACATGCAGGAACCCCCATGCTTGGCCCCACAAATGGGAGCTAGCCTGCCACCCTGTGACTCTGGCTACTGTGCCATATTGATCAACTGAGCATCAGAATTATCCAGTGTGTGAAGACTATTTGATATATTTCTATGACTGTATTTAGATTCAAGCACAGCCTTGTAGAAGGTTTCTTGAAATTCTTAAGATGGCACCATCAAGCCGTGATGCATAACTCAGGTTTTGACTGACAGAAGAGAGGCCCTGGATATGCTAGAGAATTTCAAGCCAATGGACAGAAGTGGAAATGGTGACATTAGAATATGTAAAAGGGAAATGAATGATTTGATAAGAATGGAAAATTGTTTGGGAGAATAGTGGGGCATAAGGAAGACCATAATTTCTACCTTTTTCAAGTACCCTGGGATGCCATATCCAGCTGATGCAGGGAAATTCAAGACATTAAATGCTGGGCAAGATAATTATAATGTTATCTCAAGGGGATTTTTTAATGCTTTTATTACTACAGAAGCAATGCATGCATATTTTACAAATCAGAAAATAAAAATACAAATAAAAACTTTATATTACCACACCCAGAGATCACCACAATTAACAACTCATTGCATATACTTTTTCTTCTACCAAAATGAAACCATATCGTACACATTATTTTACAATCTGCTTTTTTATTCAATGGTCTCCATTTTTGCAGGTCAATGAGCTTTTAGCTCTTCTAATACCCAAACCATATTCAAATATCACCAATGGACCTACCGATGTCCTCTATAACTGGCTTTTAAAAATTGATTTGGCAAGGCTGGGCACAGTGGCTAACACCTGTAATCCCAGCACTTTGGGAGGCTGAGGTGGGCGGATCACAAGGTGAGTAGATCAAGACCATCCTAGCTAACATGGTGAAACCCCGTCTCTACTAAAAATACGAAAATTAGCTGGGCATGGTGGCACATGCCTGTAGTCCCAGCTACTCGGGAGGCTGAGGCAGGAGAATCACTTGAACCCAGGATGCGGAGGTTGCAGTGAGCCGAGATCACACCACTGCAATCCAGCCTGGGAGACAGAGCAAGACTCCGTCTCAAAAAAAAAAAAAAAAAAAAATTGACTTGGCACTATTCTACTTCCTAAACTCGATGGTTAATTAATGTGTTCAACTTATAATTATCCATTAAGTTGTACATAAATATTTTATGTACTTTTATATAGGCGTACCATATAATATTAATATATACACTATGTATAATATATAACAAGAATATATTTCACAACAAAAGAAAGGGGTGAAATATCAGACATCTCATATAATTATCACTGAACTTTTGCCATTTGTTTTAATCCAGCTCCTTCCCTTTTTCATGATGATGATTTATGGAAGGGCCAGCCGTCATTGTGCAAGAGTGCTAATATACTCATAACGACACCTCCCACCAATTGCAGATGTTACACAAAAACAAGAGACAAGTAACCTAATCTCCAGCTGCTTTCTTTTCATGATTTGTTTATTCGTTTGTTTGTTTAGGAATAATTACATTTATCCCACAGAGGAATGGTAACAGTAGCCAAATTTTTTGTTTATAAGGAGCCTTACTTTTGTTTTGTTACTTTGCGTTCTAATAAAAATTTAGTTATAATTTTTTGTCAATTTAAGTTTGGCTCTAAACCAACAAGAGGTTTCCTCAGCACAGGGCTTTGAAATCTTTTTCATATAACAGCACCCATAGAAAAATTTGCTCAGTGCTGATCAGGTAAATGCATAAGGCTGTTTGAAGCGGGAAGGGACTCATATCTTAACATTCCTATAAGCACTCCAGGGCCACCCATGGCACCCCAGTTGGGTTGTTCTTCCTTATCCTGCATTTGTAGCAACAAAATACCCTTCCCTTCTCTCATTTTCCTCAGTTTATTCAGTGTCAAATTGGGCAAAGTTGCACCTAAAATGAATATGTCCTATAACTACTCACCATTCCTAGGGAAGCTTGCCCTATGCTTTCTCACCCCTATGCCTTTATCCAAGGGTTTTTTTTTTTTTTTTTCGGTTTTTGTTTGTTTTTGCTTTTATTTTTGTTTCTCAAATCCTGTCTCAACCTCATTGCTTTTTCTCCTAGGGAAAAAAAAAATTCTAGCAATCTTTAAAAGTACTACTCAAATGTAACTTTGTGAAACCTCCTCAGTCAGAACTAGTTACAAGTTCAAAACCAAACTCATTATCTGCACATTCCTCTGTGTCTGAATCACCATCATCACCACAATTACACATCCAGTGGTATGATTCAGAAATCTAGACATTCCCTTTAATATTCTCCCCACATTCCCTGAACAGCTAATGAGTCCAAGGTCTACTGATTGTCTTCTAGATATTTCTCAAATTGGTTTCCTTTGTTCCATCTGTAATACTACTGCCTTATTGGTTCAACCTGTATTCTCACTGGAATCACTGCAACAGCCAATGGGTTCAGTTCCATCTCTGTCTGAGGTTGTCCACACTGCTGCAGAGTGATCTTCCTAAAACAGACATCTGATTTCACTTACCTACTAGAGTCACCAGCTGTCCTGGTTTGCCTGAGGAGTTTCTCGGGATGTTGCGATTTCAATGCTAATGTCCAGGAAGTTCAGGCAAACCAGGATGGTTAGGCACATACTTAAAATCTTTACACCTCTTTAGAACAGCACATGAAGTTCTTCCTAATCTTCCCTACAATATCTTTTCAGCCTCAACTCTCTGTTCTCGTCCCACCCCACCGCACGCTCATATACACCCTGCACTCCAGCTTTGCCAAGGTACATTCAGTTCCCCAAATGGAATGTGCTTTGTCCCTTTACATCTCAGTACCTTTGTACATTGTCTCCTTTGCCCTATCTGGACTTGCAGTTAAACTTCTGTTCATCCATCAAGATTCCTTTCAGTTAGCACTTTTTCAATGAAGCCGTCCAGGAGTGGGTCGTTAGCTTCTTCTATGTTCTCACAGCACCTTGCATATACGGGTGTCAAAGCACTAGCCCATTGAACTCTGTCCCCACCAGATATTGAGACATAGAACTTTTCTTTGTGTACTAATACCTAGCACAGGGACTTGTACACAATAAAGGCTCAATAAGAGAGGGAAGGAGGAAGGGAGGGAGGGAGAGAAGGAGGGAGGGAGGGAGGGAGGGAGGAAGGAAGGAAGGAAGGAAGGAAGGAAGGAAGGAAGGAAGGAAAGAAGGAAGGAAGGAAGGAAGGAAGGAAAGAAGGAAGGAAGGAAGGAAGGGAAGGAAGGAAAGGGAAGGAAGGAAAATGTTGATAGAATTCACCTAGATCACTTTGTCTTTGGTGTAACGTTTGTGGTTGAGTTAGCTGAATTAAATGTATGCTTCTCCTACTAGAATGTGAGCTCCTTGAGGCAGAAACAGAGTTGTATCAACTTTGCATCTTAACAGCATCCAGGCTGCAGGGACTCATTATATTTGTTCAACTGACATGGTTTGGCTATTGTCTAAGGCTGAGAAAAGATGGATGACATGAAGGTCTTTGCTGGGGGATATGTCAAGAGGGGTTGCACGGATGTACAAATGTGTGTGGTCCAAATGTGTTCAGTGCTATTCCTTACTGGGTGTGACTGCCATGTATTTACCTTTACAGCAGTTACTGTTTCTCTTGGGGAAAACCTCCTTATTGGTAAGTGAAAAGTCAAGAGTGTAAAGAGCTGGAGTCTCCCACATAAACTAAGCCCTGGAAACAGTTGAAACAGCTTTACCCACTAGGTAATGAGTTATCTGGCCATTATGAGAAAATAATTCCTTGCTCAATGATCATATAGCCCCTATTTCCAATCCATAATAAATATTTGTACTGATGTGCCTAAAGGTGAGACTACCAACCATATGCATCAGAATCACAGGGCACTTGTTAAAAACAGATTCCTGAGTCATCACCCAAATTTCTGAGGGTCAGGCCAGAGGACCAGGGCATTGCCAGTTCAGTGTCTCAGTTGATTCTTATCACAATGGCATTTAGGAAGTGCTGACTGATACAGAAAAGGAGACTACTATTCATACAGATAACGCTTCTTCTTTCAATAGTTAATGTAAAAATTAAATAACGTTTTCGGTAAAGTGCTTACATAATGCCTGAGAAGTGGCACCTGTTCGGTACTTATTAGGCAATGCTCTTCCTATACTTTGAGTTCCCTGGTGAGAACACGTCTTTTTCCTCTTTCTATCCACTGTGGCATTTTAGCATCTAGTATGCAAATTTACAGATAATAGGCCCCCAACAAACTGAATTACACCAAACTTTGATTGATTTTGAATAAGGTTGAAGGGAAAGCTAAAAACAAGATGCCATTTTTATGTATTAAATTGGTCAAGATCTTTGGCAAGTGCTGAAAGCTGACCAGAGGACAGTTACAAGGGCATTCTTGTACAAAAGTGAAAGAATCATTCACAAAGTGGCACAGACTTTCTGGACAGCAGTTCAGCACATTTACCATAAAGAGCCTTAAAAATGTTCATAATTTTTGGGCAGTATGGCCATTTTCATGATATTGATTCTTCCAACCCATTAGCATGGAATGTTCTTCCATTTGTTTGTATCCTCTTTTATTTCATTGAGCAGTGGTTTGTAGTTCTCCTTGAAGAGGTCCTTCACATCCCTTGTAAGTTGGATTCCTAGGTATTTTATTCTCTTTGAAGCAATTGTGAATGGGAGTTCACTCATGATTTGGCTCTCTGTTTGTCTGTGATTGGTGTACAAGAATGCTTGTGATTTTTGTACATTGATTTTGTATCCCGAGACTTTGCTGCAGTTGCTAATCAGCTTAAGGAGATTTTGGGCTGAGACAATGGGGTTTTCTAGATATACAATCATGTCATCTGCAAACAGGGACAATTTGACTTCCTCTTTTCCTAATGCAATACCTTTTATTTCCTTCTCCTGCCTGATTGCTCTGGCCAGAACTTCAGGCACTATGTTGAATAGGAGTGGTGAGAGAGGGCATCCCTGTCTTGTGCCAGTTTTCAAAGGGAATGCTTCCAGTTTTTGCCCATTCAGTATGATATTGGCTGTGGGTTTGTCACAGATAGCTCTTATTATTTTGAGATATGTCCCATCAATACCTAATTTATTGAAAGTTTTTAGCATGAAAGGTTGTTGAATTTTGTCAAAGGCCTTTTCTGCATCTATTGAGATAATCATGTGGTTTTTGTCTTTGGTTCTGTTTATATGTTGGATTACATTTATTGATTTGCGTATGTTGAACCAGCCTTGCATCCCAGGAATGAAGCCCACTTGATCATGGTGTATAAGCTTTTTGATGTGCTGCTGGATTCAGTTGGCCGGTATTCTATTGAGGATTTTTGCATCAATGTTCATCAAGGATATTGGTCTGAAATTCTCTTTTTTGGTTATGTCTCTGCCAGGCTTTGGTATCAGGACGATGCTGGCTTCATAAAATGAGGTAGGGAGGATTCCCTCTTTTTCTATCGATTGGAAAAGTTTCAGAACGAATGGTACCAGTTCCTCCTTGTACCTCTGGTAGAATTCGGCTGTGAATCCATCAGGTCCTGGACTCTTTTTGGTTGGTAAGCTATTGATTATTGCCACAACTTCAGAGCCTGTTATTGGTCTATTCAGAGATTCAACTTCTTCCTGGTTTAGTCTTGGGAGGGTGCATTTGTCGAGGAATTTATCCATTTCTTCTAGATTTTCTAGTTTATTTGCATAGAGATGTTTGTAGTATTCTCTGATGGTAGATTGTATTTCTGTGGGATCGGTGGTGATATCCCCTTTTTCATTTTTTATTCCATCTATTTGATTCTTCTCTCAAGGTAATTTATAGATTCAATGCCATCCCCATCAAGCTACCAATGACTTTCTTCACAGAATTGGAAAAAACTACTTTAAAGTTCATATGGAACCAAAAAAGAGCCGGCATCGCCAAGTCAATCCTAAGCCAAAAGAACAAAGCTGGAGGCATCATGCTACCTGACTTCAAACTATACTACAAGGCTACAGTAACCAAAACAGCATGGTACTGGTACCACAACAGAGACATAGATCAATGGAACAGAACAGAGCCCTCAGAAATGATGCCGCGTAGCTACAACTATCTGATCTTTGACAAACCTGACAAAAACAAGAAATGGGGAAAGGATTCCCTATTTAATAAATGGTGCTGGGAAAACTGGCTAGCCATATGTAGAAAGCTGAAACTGGATCCCTTCCTTACACCTTATACAAAAATTAATTCAACATGGACTAAAGACTTAAATGTTAGACCTAAAACCATTAAAATCCTACAAGAAAACCTAGGCAATACCATTCAGGACATAGGTGTGGGCAAGGACTTCATGTCTAAAACACCAAAAGCAATGGCAACAAAAGCCAAAATTGACAAATGGGATCTAATTAAAGTAAAGAGCTTCTGCACAGCAAAAGAAACTATCATCATCAGAGTGAACAGGCAACCTACAGAATGGGAGAAAATTTTTGCAACCTACTCATCTGACAAAGGGCTAATATCCAGAATCTACAATGAACTCAAACAAGTTTACAAGAAAAAAACAAACAACCCCATCCAAAAGTGGGCGAAGGACATGAACAGACACTTCTCAAAAGAAGATATTTATGCAGCCAAAAAACACATGAAAAAATGCTCATCATCACTGGCCATCAGAGAAATGCAAATCAAAACCACAGTGAGATACCATCTCACACCAGTTAGAATGGCCATCATTAAAAAGTCAGGAAACAACAGGTGCTGGAGAGGATGTGGAGAAACAGGGACACTTTTACACTGTTGGTGGGACTGTAAACTAGTTCAACCATTGTGGAAGTCAGTGTGGCGATTCCTCAGGGATCTAGAACTAGAAATACCATTTGACCCAGCCATCCCATTACTGAGTATATACCCAAAGGACTATAAATCATGCTGCTATAAAGACACATGCACACGTATGTTTATTGCGGCACTATTCACAATAGCAAAGAGTTGGAACCAACCCAAATGTCCAACAACGATAGATTGGATTAAGAAAATGTGGTACATATACACCATGGAATACTATGCAGCCATAAAAAATGATGAGTTCATGTCCTTTGTAGGGACATGGATGAAACTGGAAAACATCATTCTCAGTAAACTATTGCAAGGACAAAAAACCAAATACCGCATGTTCTCACTCATAGGTGGGAATTGAACAGTGAGAACTCATGGACACAGGAAGGGGAACATCACACTCCGGGGACTGTTGTGGGGTGGGGGGAGCGGGGAGGGACAGCATTAGGAGATATACCTAATGCTAAATGACGAGTTAATGCGTGTAGCAAAACAACATGGCACATGGATACATATGTAACAAACCTGCACATTGTGCACATGTACCCTAAAACCTAAAGTATAATAATAAAAAAAATGTTCATAATTTTTGATGCAGTAATGCAATTATTATTTCTAGGAATCTATCTTAAGGAAATAATCTGAAATGAAAATTCTGTAGATTTATACAAAAGAGTAAATCATAAACATGTATCAGAACAAACTCAACTATCTGACACCAGTGGAGTAGTTAAGTAAATCATGACAGCTTCTCAAAATGGAATAGTATTCAATCAACAAATTAATGTTAATAATAAATTTTAATGGCATAAGGAAATACTGTGTCAAGGTGAACAAAGGCATTTATAGTTTGAGTCCAATAATGTAGACAAAAAGTGTATAAGAAAAAACTTGAAGAAAATATTCTAAATGTTAACAATGATAGAACTATAAGTAATGTTTATTTATTTCCTGATACTTTTCTGTGTTTTCAAAACTTTATAAATAAAAATAAAGAAATATTTTTAAATAAAGTAAAAAAGAAAAATATTTTTTGGTATCTCCCGGCACTTTGAGAGGCCAAGATGGAAAATTGCTTGAGGCCAAGAGTTGAAGAGCAGCCTGGGCTAAATAGCAAGACCTCATCTCTAAAATATATACATTTTTTAAGCAAATAAATAAATAAGATTTCCACCTCTGGAAACAAGTAGTAGACTTACTTTTTCCAATTTCTCTCAATGAGTTCAACTGAAATCCATGGATTTTATATAGAAAACAAACATAAGAAGGCTTAGAACAGTGGAAAGAAGGCAGACAGGATAGAGATTCTAGGAATTAAGAAATGAATGATGTATTTTGCCAGCATATGTTGCTCTAAAAAATAAAAAATTTAAAAAGCAATGAATGACATAGTGGAAAGTTTCCTGAATTTTTGTTCTGTTTCATATATCCCAGGCTTGCAGCAGAAGAAGTTGGCAATCCAGAAACAGAAGCAGACCAAAACAAAGAAAGAAACCAAACACCACAAAAAAAGCCTACTCTCTCTAACCAAAAGTCCAGAAAAGGGGCGGCCGAGTAAGACAGAAAACTTTAAGAAAATAACCACTCTACTCTAAGTAAACACCACAGAAAAAGCATGACCTGGTCCCACCTAACCAGCAAAGACCAAATGGGGAACCTAAACTTCCATCCTCACCAGACTGTAATGAGGTCCTTCAACCTCCCTGCAGGGATAGTGTTAGAGAAGATCAAGTAGAAAGCTGGGATTTTCATCCCTACCAAATGGTAATGAACACCCCACTCCCTGTGGTATCAGTGGAGACCATGTGGAGTCCGGACCTCCACCCCCACCAGCATTAAGAAGGCTCCTCTCCATCTCCGTGCTGGAAGGGATGTTGTCAGAGGAAGCCCAGTAGAGAGTCAGAACTTTCCTAACTACCCCCTTTATATAATCAGTGGAAACCATCTGGGGAACACTAGTAGGCATTCCTAATTCTTAAAGCTAGAGAGGTATCCGTGGAAAACCAATGGAGAGTTTGAACTCCTACCTTTACCCACCAGTAATAAGGACCCCTTGCCATCTTCAAATATCAATGGAGGCTGAGTGGGCGACCTGGACTTCCACCAACAACTGGGAGTAATGAGGCAGTGCCATATTCTTCCCTGATTGAAGCTATGTCAACAGAAACTAACGATGACATTAGGTTTTAAATAAGATTCAATCTTATTTAAAATACCCAATAGTTTCAGGTTTTAATGTTTAAAATTACTCATATATAAATAACCAGGAAGATCTCAAACTGAAAGAAAAAAGAAAATCAATAAATGCCAACACCAAGGTAACGGAGAGATGTTAGAATTACATGATAAGGATTTTAAAGCCGCCATTATAAAACTACTATACAATTACATGCACACTTAAATGAAAAAAAAAGAGTAGCTCAGAAAATAGAAGATATGTAAAACCAAAAGAAAATGTTAGAACTAAATAACATACTACCTGAAATTTTAAAACTCAGTGAACGGACTCAGTGGCAAATAGAGGGACAGAGAAAACAATCAGCGAAATGAAAAATTGAAGAAAAATAGTGTCCAATATGAACTACAGAGATAAAGTAGCCTTTAAAAATTTGAACAGCACCTCAGAGACCTGTGAGACTATGACAGGAGATCTGATTATTATGTCACTGGAATCCTAGAAGGAGAGGGGAGAGGGGAAATGACTAAAAAACTTCAAGAAATAATGGCTGAAAACATCTCAAATTTGGTAAAAGACATAAACCTACAAATTTGAGGAGATGAGTCAACCCCAAACAGAAGAAATCTGAATAAATCTACAAAAAGAAGCATAATAGTCAAACCTGTAAAAAATAAAGACAAAAAAATGTTAAAAGCAGCCAAAGAGTAATGATACCTACCTATATGGAGAAAAACAGTTTGAATGACCTGCCTCAGCCTCCCAAAGTGCCGGGATTACAGGCATGAGTCACCACACCCAGCTGAAAGCCAAAGACGTCAACACCTCTCTCTCAATAATTCATAGAACAACTAAGCAGAAAATTAACAAGGATATAGAAGACGTAAAGAACATCATCAACCAACAGAACTTAATTGATATTTATTGAACAATCTAGCCAACAATAACAGAACGTATAGTCTTTTCAAGATCTCATGGAACATACATTAAGATGGACCATATCCTGGGCCACAAAGCAGACCTCAACTAATTTAAAAGAATTAATTAAGGTCATATAACATCTTCTCCAACCAGAATAGAACTGGAAATCAACAAGAGAAATTTAACAAGAAACTCTCCAAACCATTGGAAACTAAACAACACACTTTTGAATAATTCATGGGTGAAAGGGGAAGTCTCAAGAAAAAAAAAAAAAATACATTAAACTGAATGAAAACAAAGGAACGGTGTATCAAAATTTGTGGAACACACTCAAAGCAGTGCTGAAGCTGAAATTTATAGCACTAACTGCATATATTAGAAGAAATAAACTTTCCAATACAATCATCTAAGTTCCCCTCTCAAGAACCTAGAAGAGCAAAATAGCCCAAGGTGAGCAGAACAAAGAAAATAATAAAGATAAAAACAGAAATCAATGAAATTGTGAATAGAAAATCAAAACAAACAGCTCGTTCTTTAAAAAGATCAGTAATATTGACAAACCACTGGCAAGACTGAGAAAAAAGAGGAGACAAATCATCAGTATTAGAAAATATAAAAACAAGAAAAGAATAAGGAAATATGAACAACTCTACACATATAAATTTGACAACTTAGATAAAATAAACCAATTGCTTGAAAAACACAAGCTATTACAACTCCCACTCAATGTGAAATAGATAATCTGATTAATCCTATTACTATTAAGAAAATTGAATTTGTACTTCCTAAATTTTCAAAGAAGAAATCTCTGGGCCTATATAGTTCCACTGAAAAAGAAGTCTACCAAACATTGAAAGAAAAAATAATACTATTACTACGCAATCTCCTCCAGAAAGTAGAAGAGGATGGACTATTTTCCAATTCAATTTATAAAGCTAGCATTACCCTGATAACAAAATAAGACAAAGACAGTAAAAAAAACAAAAAGTATAGACCAACATTCCTCAGGAATATAGAAGCAAATTTCCTTAACAAAATACTTAGCAAATATAATTCAGCAACATATTAAAATGCTTATAAGCCATTACTAAGTAGGGTTTCATTCAGGGATACAAAACTGCTTCAGCCACACACACACACAAAATTAATCATCACTGATTTAGCAGACCACCATGTTAACAGACTAAAGAAGAAAACTCACATGATCACACCAACGTGGAAAAACCTTGTGACAAAAATTCATACCCATTCATGATTTTAAAACTCTCAAAAATATAAATAAAAGAGAACCTTTTCAACTTAATAAGGAGCATTTTTAAAAACTTACAGTAACATATGTAATGGTGAAAACTGAATTTATTCCCCATAATATCAGGAACAAGACAAGAAAGTTCACTTTCACCACTCTTACTCAACCTTGTTCCAGAATTTGTAACTAGACAACAAAAGGAAATAAATGGCATACAGAAATAAAACTAACTCTGTTTACATATATCATTTCTCTGTAGAAAATACCCAAAAATCTACCAAAAACTATCTTCTAGAATTAATGAGTGATTTTAGCAGTCACAGGACATGACATAGACATACAAAAATTAGTTGTGTTTCTA
Organism: Hylobates moloch; assembly: GCF_009828535.3. NCBI lineage: Eukaryota > Metazoa > Chordata > Mammalia > Primates > Hylobatidae > Hylobates > Hylobates moloch. The sequence continues at coordinate 15,096 of NW_026652468.1, forward strand.
TATCCTTGTAGTAAACATATGGGTACTGAAATTAAAAATATGACTACAATCACTCAAAAGAAATGAAATACATGTAAATTTAACAAAACACCTAGAGAACTCATATGGCAAAAACTATAAAAGGCTTATGAAAAAAATGAAGGAAGATCTAAACAAACAGAGAGAGATACCATGTTTATGCTTTGGAAAGCTCAACATAGTAAAGATTTTAATTTTTGTCAAATTGATATCCAGATTCAATGTAATACCTATCAAAATCTCAGTAAGATTTTTCTGTATATAAACAGGATAATGCTAAAATTTATATTAAAAAGTCAATCAACCATAATAGCTAAGACAATTTTGAAAAATAATGAAGTGAAAACAATCAGTCCACCTGATTTCAATATTTATCATGTAACTGTACCATAATCAAGACTGTACCGCAGGGGCACACAGACTAATGGAATAGAAGAGAAAACTGAGAAACGGACATACACAGATATACCCAACTGATTTTTGACACATACGCAAAAGCAAGAAAAAATAGAATTTTCAACAAATGGCGATCAAGTAATTGGATATCCATAGGCAAAAATGCCCTCAACCTAAGTCTTATATCTTACACAAATATTAACTCATAATGGATCGCACATTTAAATATAAAACATAAAACTTTAAGAAAAAATGTTGGAGAAAATCTCAGGACGTATGGCTAGGCAAAGAGTTCCTAGACTTGAAAACATCTTAGGCGCAAAAGACATGAAAAGTGCTATCCATAAAAGGAAAAACTGACAAATTGGACTTTGTCAAAATTAAAACTTTGCTTTGCAAAAGAGCCTGCTGAGAAGAGGAAAAGAAAAACGACTGAATGAGAGAAAACGTCTGTCAACCACACCTGGAAACAGCTGAGATGTCCTGCAGTGAGTGAATGGTTAAATCCACCACAGCACCATGGAATACTACCCAGGAATAAAAACGAACAAACTACTGATACACAAAACAATATGGATCAATTTCCAAAGGATTACGCTGGGGGAAGAAAAAGCCAATGTTAAAGGTTACCTCCTATATAGTTACATTTATGCAACATTCTTGAAACAACAAAATTATAGAAATAGAGAGTAGATGCGTGTTTATTGGGGCTTAAGGAGGAGATACAGGTGGGAAGGAAAGAGATGTAGCTATAAAAAAAACAAAATGAAGTTTCCTCGTGGTGATAGAAACATTCTGTGTCTTGACTGTATCAATGTCACTATCCTAATTGTGATATTGTATTATAGTTTTACAAGACATTGCCAATGGGGGAAACTGGGTAAAGCGTACTCAGAATCTCCCTGTATTATTTCTTACAACTGCATATGGATCTCCAAATATCTTTTTTAAGAAATAAATGAGCTGGAGTAGGTATCTCCAAGTGATTTTTCATATCTGAAATTCAACACTTTTGAAAGCCTAAGGATCCACTGGCTCTTGGTTATAAGTGGCTGCACTATTTCCAGCAAATGAAATTTCTTACAGGTCTGGACAAAAATGTTTATGCTGGTTATGTAAGGGTCCATGTGACCTCAAAATGAAGACAGGTGGGTAACCAAATCGGACAGATCCTACAGATCTATATCTATTTTAGAGATGGAAAAAACAGAGGGCAGGCAAGGGAAAGCTTCTCACACAAACTTAATTGTTAATGGAAGAATCCACATTAAAAAAAAAAAAAACTAGGCTTTAAACAGGGCCATAGCAGCTTGTAAATATCTATTGACTTCACTGACAGCCTGTGCAAATCCTTAAATGCCACTCAGCCCAGGTCCTTTCAGCTCAGGTCCTTCCATATTAACTCATAATGGATCACACATTTAAATACAAAACATAAAACTTTAAGAAAAAATGTTGGAGAAAATCTCAGGACGTATGGCTAGGCAAAGAGTTCCTAGACTTGAAAACATCTTAGGCGCAAAAGACATGAAAAGTGCTATCCATAAAAGGAAAAACTGACAAATTGGCCTTTCAGCACTTGTGGATGAAAGCACTTGGACAATTCTAGTAAGTAACATTTTACCAGGGGCAATAAAGGAAAGGTTAATAACAATAATAACAATATTAATAATATGAGACCAAAAAGGAAATGAGCAGGAATCAATATTTTCTGTAATGTGCCCCATAGAAAATAGTTTAAGCTTTGTGGGCCATATTGTCGCTCACAACTACTCAGATCTGCTGCAAAAGCAGGCAGAAGCAATATGCAAACAAATGCAGGTGGCTGTTTTTCTTTCTTTCTTTCTGTTTTCTTTTTTTTTTTTTTTTGAGATGGAGTTTCAGTCTTGTGCCCCAAGCTGGAGCAATGCCTCCTCTGCCTCCCAGGTTCAAGCGATTCTCCTGCCTCAGTCTCCCTAGGAGCTGGGATTACAGGCATGTGCCCCCACGCCCAGCTAATTTTGTATTTTTAGTAGAGACAGGGCTTCTCCATGTTGGTCAGGCTAGTCTCGAACTCCCAACCTCAGGTGATCCACCCACCTCGGCCTCCCAAGGTGCTGGGATTACAGCCGTGAGCCATCATGCCCAGCCACAGGTGGCTATTTTTCAACGAAAGTTTACAAAAACAGTCAGTGGGCCATATTTCCCCACGGGCCATAGTTTGCAGACCTCTGCCATCAAGAAACAACATGCAGAAAAACGACCTGTTCATGGCAAGAGTAACACCATCTTGAAGCAAAACTACCACAATGGCCAATGTTTCACTCCTATCTCCCAAGGCGTTCCTGCAGCAAGGTCAAGAAACTATGCCTGTGGCATGGACAACTTCTCATGAAGATGCTTATCTAACTTTCCCAGTGGCCATGAGTTTCACAAGAGGGTTTGAGACAGGATACATGCTCTACCCTAAAACCTGGCTGGAGAAAGAATGCTTTCTGGAGGGCTCAAGAATCCACCACCTCACAGCTGCCTAAGACATCGCTTCTGTGCCTAAGTCTCTATTAAATGTTTCTTTCTGAGAAACCGGATTTGTCAGCTTCTTTCTTTAGCCTCTCAGCACCCCGAGCCTTTGGAGATACCTACTCACCATGGAACACAACAGAAACAGTTAGTCTTTGCACCTGTGCTGATCGTGCCTACCTAATGGGGTTATTGTGAATTGAAAATAAAGTATCACATGAAAATGCTTAGCAATGGGTATAGGACCTAGTAATTAGTCAATAAATGTTAACTATTATTATTAGGCATATTTGCATATTCTTTTGCTATTTTCAGTTGGCCACTTACTTTATACATGGACACTCTGTGGGCAATTATTTCAATGTTGTTAAAACTCAAAATTAATTTTTTTCCTGCACTGAGACCTTGTATAAAAGTTCAGAAGGAAGATAATTGGATTTATCTCCCCATAAGGTTGAAAGCCTCCACAATCAAGCTTTTATTAAAGAACGAGTATTACAATTGTGACCACAGAAGATAGAATTCGACACCAAGGTAAGAGGAATTTTCACTTTTCTTTATTCCTCACAGAGTAGGAACAGCAGGGAGAACGTACATGGGAAATTTCTGAAATGAAATATGAAGCCCCGCAGTTTGCTGCTAGAGCCCTACTCACCCTGTAACATGTTCTGCTTGGTCAGAATTGATCCTTTAAATGAACATACTGCCTTTCTTGGAAATTCCTTGAACAAAGAGAGGCTTCATGACTTGTCTGTCACATGGTTCTTCCTCATACTTCTCTGTGATGGTGAATGGCAAATGTGGCAATTCTATGCCTCAAAACCACATCCCTCATGACAACTAAGCCACTAATGAAGAGATGAGCTCCACCTTAGATCTTTACTCCTGAGAGGAGTATTGAAAGCCGAACTGGCCTCACAAATGTGTAGACCTCCAAAGGGTAGGATTTTAGGTCACTAAGGCTCTCTGCCAAAACAAACAAACAAAACCCTTCTAGCTTATACAAAACACAAGACAAGATTTATACACAGAAATATTCGCTGCAATATTACTAGTAATGCCAGATAGGAGGCAATCAATGTATATCAGTAGGTCAATTATTAAATACTATTATATAGCCATTAAAAGAAAGTTTATTAAGTATTTTAATAACGAGGGAAATATACGTAATTACATATGAAGAGAAACAACATAAAATCATGCAGTATGATGTTAAATTTAATTGAAAAAAAGGTGGAACACAAACAAACAAAATAAGACTGGAAGGTAAATATATCAAGCAAAATACTAATGGTATTTGCCGCGGGTGACGGCATCATTGTGATTCTTCTTTTACGTTATAATTTTCTATATTTTATACATTTTATTCATTGAACATGTTTCACTTTTAAAATAAAAAATATGTTTTTTGAAAAGCCTTTTTCTACCTGCTTACAGATTATTTTACAAAGATATTATCTGTTCACAGATTATTTATCTGTGATTATCACAGATTATTAACCTGCTCACAGATTATTTCACAGCGATATTATCTCTGACAAAAAAAAAATCACCTTCAGGGACGTGAAAACTTTAAACACTATTTTTTCAGTTAGTTCACCGATTATATATTGACCATCAGATTGGAAATTCTGTTTGTTTGTTTGTTTGTTTGGACTACCCCACCCCATTTTTCTCACTCCAAGTAACAGTATCCAATACCCCAATATTCTTCTGGCAAACCACACCCTTCGCTATTTGCAGCTGATGTGCTTCATGCAGAGTTGACTCTGACCCAAACTCTAGGAGAGAGCATGTGACAACAAGCATAGTATGCCAATGGCCACACAAATTAATTTAAAAAGCAAAAATGATTCAGTCAGAGCCAGTGAGAAGAAAGAGTATTTGGCTAAGACTACTGAAAGAAAGGCAAGTTCTTTTTCCACTGAAGTGGTACCTGGGGATGTGTAATCCTAGAGTTATCAGAGGGCTCCTTGTGAAGTATAACAATAAAACCCAGCTTGAAAGTTCTGTCCATGGCAATCAGGCAAGAGAAAGAAATAAAGGGTATTCAAATAGGAAAAGAGGAAGTCAAACTGTCTCTGCTTGCAGATGGCATGATCCTATATCTAGAAAAAACCATCATCTCAGCCCAAAAGCTTCTTAACCTAATAAACAACTTCAGCAAATTCTCAGGATACAAAATCAATGTGCAAAAATCAAAAGCATTCCTATACACCAACAGTAGACATGCAGAAAGCCAAATCACAAACTCCCATTCACAACTGCTACAAAGAGAATAAAATACTTAGGAATACAGCTAACAAGGGAACTGAAGAATCTCTTCAAGGAGAAATACAAAACTCTGCTCGAGGAAATAAGAGAGGACACAAACAAATGGAAAAACATTCCATGCTCATGGATAGGAAGAATCAATATCGTGAAAATGGCCATACCGCCCAAAGTAATTTATAGATTCAATGCTATTCCCATTAAACTGCCATTGACATTCTTCATAGAGTTAGAAAAAAACTACTTTAAAATTCATATGGTACCAAAAAAAAAAAAAAAAAAAGAGTCCACATAGCCAAGACAATTCTAAGCAAAAAGAAGAAAGCTGGAGGCATCAGGCTACCTGACTTCAAACTATACTACAAGTCTACAGTAACCAGAACAGCATGGTACTGGTACAAAAGCAGACACACAGACCGATGAAACAGAATAGAGATCTCAGAAAGTACACCACACATCTACGTCCACCTGATCTTTGACAAACCTGACAAAAACAAGCAACGGGGAAGGGATTCCCTATTTAATAAATGGTGCTGGGAAAACTGGCTAGCCATAAGGAGAAAATTGAAACTGGACCCTGTCCTTACACCTTATACAAAAATTAACTCAATATGGATTAAAGACTTAAATGTAAAACCCAAAACTATAAAAAATCTAGAAGAGGCTGGGCGCAGTGGCTCACGCCTGTAATCCCAGCACTTTGGGAGGCTGAGGCGGGCGGATCAGAAGGTCAGGAGATCAAGACCATCCTGGCTAACACGGTGAAACCCTGTCTCTACTAAAAAATACAACAAAAATTAGCCAGGCATGGTGGAGGGTGCCTGTAGTCCCAGCTACTGGGGAGGCTGAGGCAGGAGAATGGCGTGAACCCAGGAGGCAGAGCTTGTAGTGAGCCGAGATCACGCTGCTGCACTCCAGCCTGGGCGACAGAGCGAGACTCCAACTCAAAAAACAAAACAAAACAAAACAAAACAAAATCCAGAAGAAAATCTAGGCAATACCATTCAAAACATAGGCACAGGCAAAGATTTCATGACAAAAACTTCAAAAGCAATTGCAACAGAAACAAAAATTCATAAATGGGATCTAATTAAGCTAAAGAGCTTCTGCACAACAAAAGAAACTATCATCAGAGTGAACAGATAATTTACAGACTGAATGAAAATTTCTGCAGTCCATCTGACAGAGGTCTAATATCCGGAAACTATAAGGAACTTGAACTTTTACAAGAAACAAACAACCCCATTGGCAAATGGGCACATGGAAAAGAATGCAGAAATCACTAAGAGTAAGTAAGCAACACTAAACTAGTCTTGCCAAACCAACCTCATATAGTCTTTTGATAGCCGATCTTAACCAACTGGTTAGGACAATCATTAACACATAGTTTATCTGATTTTCAAAGGTCTCTCTTGAGGATTTTTGCTTCTGAATGTAGAATGCTACAAAGAACATCACTCCCACTAACAACCAGGAAAAAATAGAGATAACCCACAAAGTCATAAATTTTCTTGAACTCAACAGATAGCTAAGGTTTCAAGGAAATCAAGTAAATAAACCAAATTCCAAACAACAAGTTCTTCCAAAAAGAAACAGGTTAAAACAATGTTCTTACCTTTTGCATCTCATGAGAGAAAGTGATGTTGGCCATACGAGTGATAAGAAGAAATGAGCTAAAATTTAAACAAATTTATAAAGTACAAGTTTGCACTACAGCATCAGTTTAGCTGGAATATCTAAAGGTCTGAGACTCAGAAAGAGGCTGGCATCCACTCAGGAACTCTTCTTCCCAAGCATCGGTTGGTGTTCATCAGACAGACTGGGGACAGAGGAGGACATCAGAGAGAGCTCCCTTTGGCAGCACAGGTCTGAAGGAGGTGACTAATGGCTCCAGGAGACAGGCTCAACTTCCCTCTTACTTCTCTGGACTCTTCTCTCCTACTATTTAAGCTTCTGGAATGAGCTAGTAATTGACAAAGGCCAATTACTTCTAAGTAAGAAACCATCTGCCAGGACACAAGCAAAAATCAATTGAAGCTGGATGAAGGATAAAGGCAAAAACTTTTACCATTGACTATTCTGAAACCAGGATTCTACATTAAAATTAAATGCAATTAATAGCTAGTGGAGAAGCAAGAAACTCTCACCTAAGAAAACTACAAGTATAAGACAGATTTGGCTGCCACAGAGAGGGAGAATACGAATATTGACAAAGCACTACTCCCTGAAGCTAAGATACAAAGGGATTGCCAGAGGCTAAGTCTGGACAAGCGCAACAGATAACGCTGTCTACCTCTACTACAAGCCTAGCACTGAGTCGTAAGCCCAGGAGGATATCACTGGGAGAGAAACAGGAGCACAAAGAGAGACCACTTCTGCAATACAGGAATGTACAGATGACTAAAAACTAAAGGAGTACTCAGATGATTTGATTTCAACACCTGTGATCCAAATCACTTCTAAGCCCAAAAGATCACAGGTTTAAGACTTGTACAAAAAGGGATCTGGAGGTTTTGTTTCTCACAATTCAAAATAAGCCCAAAGTATAAAATAACTGCTAAACTAATAAGCACTGTGTGGGGCTTATACAGCAGTACTACTTGTACTGGTAATAACAGGCTAAGTACACTGAGTTATGAGCAGAAGGCTTGAAGTCAATCTGCCTATGCTTAAGTTCTGTTTTTGTTGCTTCTTAGATGCCAGATTTTGGTAAATTATATAGTTTCTCAGGGCCTCCTTTTGTAAGATTGAGGTTAACAACCCACTTGAGTCAGGAGAGAAGAGAGAAACTCTTATATGCGCACATTTTTCAATTCATCTCATCAGAAATATATCAAAGTCAATGTGACATGTTAAATATAAACATGAAATAAGATACAGCCTCAGATCTCTCCATCTACCCAAACTTAATTCTTGGATAGTTTTGTTTTAGAACTGGCCTCAAAACATGAATCATTTTTCACAATATTATCTTCTAAGTACTGATTCTGAAACTCAAGTACCAGAGTTTCAAAATCCTTCAGCCATAGTTCCCCCAAGAAGGCAACAGATTCTGGACATGCTGAAGTGATTACAGTTTCAGCCAGGGCTCCGCGTGTGTACCCACTGAAATCAGTGTGTCCTGGCCTGAGGACATTATAGTTCTCTGGAAAGCATTCAGGACATTTGGGCCTCCTCTCTGTTCTTTTTCTGAGGGGCCATTTTTGGTACAGCTGTACTCATTGTCCACAAGAATAGCCTTAGGCTGAGGGAAAAGTTGAGGAGAAGGTGTTCTGAGCTGCCTTTCAACTCTACCCAGCCTGTGGTTTCAGGCAGCTTACCAAGGTTTCTATGAAGGGCACTCAGAAGTAGCTATGGGCCGATTTGTCAAGTCAACCTACTCTGTCTAGTCTTCACAAAGCCTTGAAATGGGCACCCAAAATGAATCTCTTCTGGATCCATCAGCAAATGACCAACTCTCTCACCAAAGTGCCAACTCAAGTTCCTGTGCCCTGTGCTCTGTCTTCCATGGGCCTAAGGACCCTATACGGTTCATGGGTACACAATCTGTGCGGTCACACTGGGCCCTACACTCAGAAGGTCCCTACACTTGGCTTAATGCTCTGTTATCACCATCCTGAAATTCTTAATAATTGTTCAACAAGGGACACCTCATTTTCACTTTGCACTGAGTCGTGCAAATTATGTACTCAGCACTGCCACCCGATTGTGAGCTGCTTGAAAACAGAAGCTATTTGCTATTCTTTCAAACTCCTCCTTGGTTAGCACAGAGGACTCCTGGCAAAAAGTAGAGGTTTCTTAAATATTCATTGAGTTTATACATGAATGGATGAAAAGATAAAGTATCTTACAGAAAAATAGTATAGTATGGCTAATTAACTCTGAAGAATAAGCTTTTGTTATTCTTGGAGGAGAGGGGAACTAATTGATAAAATCCTGAGACTACTGACCATTGACCACTCCAAATAAATAACATAACATTTTCTGGGTTTATTTTTAAATTACTCAAACCACTCCTACTTTTGAGCCCTGCTGCGTCCCTGTTCTCAGAATGCAAAATTGTAGTTAATAGAGCTTGCAATTATGCTATCATGCCCTGAGTTTTTGTGCCAGGTACTGTGTTAAATTCTGGGTGGAATGGGAAGGGGAAGGGAGAAGCCAAGAAAATGTGAATTGAGCAGGGTCCCTGTCTTCAAGAAGCAATTAAATTTCACTCCTCTAAAATTTATATCGAAGATGAGTTGACTTCATGGGAGTTCTGCAGCAATGAATCGAGAATAAAGACATTAGACTTGGCCAGTGGCCCAGCTTCCCGAACATTTCAAATGACAAAATGTCTCAGCCTGAACACAATTCCCCCACTATGAAATCTGTGGGTTCACTAGTTAACATTGGCAACTGACTCAGAGGTGCTCATGGAGCATAATAAACAAGTGGCTATTGAGGTGGGGGAGGTGCTTTTGCTCCCGGGTGTTAGAGAAGAAAAGACGAACATCAGCTACCAAAGTGAGCCAAGTAATTGGTGGAAAAAAATGTTCCTAGCTCCTGCTGAAGGCATGACAGGACTTCCAATGTGGCAACGACCACACACCACCCTGCTGCCACATTACGTGCCCATTGCTAGGTTCTCCGAAATGACGTGGAAGTCCACAAAGAGTTTATCGTGCTTTTCCACTACTGGTTTTTAGTTACCCACTACTGGCTGGTATAATACCAGTTACAAAATTAAGAGATTCTACTTGAAAACATATAAATGCCAATAAACATAGAAAGATGTGTTCAACTTCAAATCAAGGAAATGTAAAAATAAAACAACCACAGAATATCAATTTTGTATACTGAATGAGCCAAAGTTAAAAAGACTGATAATTTTCAATGTTGGCATGAATGGAAGAGAAAGCAAGTATTCTCAAAAAAGATTGCTGGTCCGAGTATAAATTGGTACAACTACAACTTCTGAAGGGTAATTTGGCATGATGTGTTAATCCAAATTTAAAATGCATGCCCCCTTTGAGTCAGTAGTAATAATTCTAGGCCTTTATCTTAAGGAAATAATCTGAAAAATAAATAAAAATCCAAGTACAAAGTTGTTTATGTCAGCCAAAAAAAATTAGAAATAATACACGTGCAACATGGGAAACCTGCTAATACAGCACAATTCATCCAAATACAACTTGAACATTGAAATAGTCTTGTGACGCTATAATTATCAAATATATAGAGGTAGACAGACAGATAGATAGAGAGATAGATCGATCGATCGATCCATAATGCATTTGTAAGTATAATGGAAAGCCTAGCTTTTTTTAAAGTAGAGATAGAATCACTCCATTTAAAAAATACATATTGGCCAGGTGTGGATGCTCATGCTTGTAATTCCAGCACTCTGGGAGGCCAAGGCAGGTGGATCTCTTGGGTCCAGGAGTTTGAGACCAGTCTGGGCAACATGGTGAAACCCCGTCTCTACATAAAATACTAGAAAATTAGCCAGGCGTGGTGGCATGTGCCCGTGGTCCCAGCTACTCAGGAGGCTGATGTGGTAGGGTCACCTGTGCCTGGGAGGTTGAGGGTGTGGTGAGCTATGATCACACCATTGCACTCCAACCCAGACAGAGACCCTTTCTCCAAAAAAAAAACTAGCATTAAAAAGATACATATTTCTAAGTATATGTATATTTTTAAGAATTTTTAAATCAATAGAATAATTTTGTTTTGCCATGATGCAAACAAACGGATGATATCCAAAAACAACATTCGTACTGTTTTTCAACATGTAGGGGGGGAAAGGGAGATTATGAGGCATTAATATGTTCAGTGATGTGCTGGTAAATATTTAACAACCGGCCTTCAGGTGAGGCAGGGTGGAAGTCCCGTTGTAGTATTCACAGATTTCTGTGGCATAAACACCACCAACATTATTTATTTCAAGATACCAGTGTGATGTCGCTGAATTAGGAGTTGGGAAGAAATGGGAAGAAATACAGTTGCACCATGCTGTGTAATACCACTACCTCGTATTTCCATGATACAGATAAATTAGGTGCAAATAATCTCAAAAGCATAGATAAGTATGAAGAGAGAGCAAAATAGTTAGAAAGTGGTGAATTTTATGTATTTTTTTTTTTTTTTGAGACAGAGTCTCACTCTATCCCCCAGGCTGGAGTGCACTGATTCGATCTCAGCTCACTGCAGCCTCAACCTCCTGGACCAACGTGAGCTTCCCACCTGAGCCTCTCAAGTAGCTGGGACTACAGGTGCATACCACCACACCCAGATAATTTTTTTGTATTTTTACAAACAGGGTTTCACTATGTTGCCCAGGCTGGTCTGGAACTTCTGGGCTCAAGCAATCTGCACGCCTCAGCCTCCCAAAGTGCTGGCATTACAGGCGTGAGCCACAGTGCCCAGCCTGCATTTTTTATTGACACGTCTGGTGGTAAACTCATGAAGCATATTTACTTCATTCTTTAGATCCTTATTTGTCATTTCAATATTCTTACAATAAACATATGTTACCTTTATAATCAGAAAAGAATTCAAAGGTTTTTATTTTTTATTTTTTGTCTTACTTCTTAAGGCCTAGAGAAAAATATCAGGGAACTTTACTTTTTAAGTCTCACTGGAACAAAACACTTCCCCAAAATGATTGATTGTGTTAAGGTGTAACTAAAGAGCAATGTTAGAGTCAATTAAGCCATGATACCTTTGTTCAGTCATGGTATAAGGAAATGGTTCTAAATTCCTTCAAAATAGAAATACAAAACATCAGGACTCAAAGAGATTTGTGCTCCCAGGCATTCTCATACTCTCACTTTACAAATAAGGAAGGTGAAAAAGGTAGGTGTTTTCCCAAAGTATGCACAAGGTAAGTAGAAGATAACCCAGCTCCTCTCCATTTATAAGTGGTCTCTATGGCCTATGAATAAAAGTACATATTCCTGGCCAGGTGCTGTGGCTCATGCCCATAATCCTAGCACTGTGGGAGGCTGAGGCAGGTGGATCACAAGGTCAAGAGATTAAGATCATCCTGGCCAACACAGTGAAACACCATCTCTACTAAAAACACAAAAAATTAGCCAGGCATGGTGGCATGCAGCTGTAGTCCCAGCTACTCTGGAGGCTGAAGCAGGAGAATCACTTGAACGCGGGAGGCAGAGGTTGCAGTGAGCCGAGATCACGCCACTGCACTCCAGCCTGGCAACAGAGCAAGACTCCATCTAAAAAAAAAGAAAAAAAAAAGTACATATTCCTTTTGGTATAACTGAATGGCAAGAGATGACCTCATTTTTGTGGGATAGTATTTATTCAATTGGTTAATTGCTAAGCCCCTGGCTCTTCCTACCTTTATTTAGATGGTAGCAGCTCACACTTCGCCAGAACTGTATACTTCTCAAAACATGTTCATATGGATTATCTCCACTGATCTTCATGACAGCTCTGTGAGTCTGGTAGGGGTAAGAAGGACCAGTCCTATTTTACAGGTATAAAAACCGACGCTAGAGCAGGCAAGCGGCTAGCCCAAGGCCGGTGAAAGCCAGGCTTCCCGTCCTGGCCCAGTGCTCTCGGGGAGTTTCCTCCGGGAAGCCTTTCTGAGGCAGTCATTTAGGTGAACCTTCCCTGAAGGCCACTTTCTCACCTTTCCTTCCTTCTCCCTCCAAAAGCTTCTTTCTTCCTTTGGCTCCTGTCTCATTTCGCAGTTAAAGATATTACTTTCAGGTCACCTAGGGTTGCTCTTCAGTTCCTGTTTGCTTTTGGTTTGTTATTTGTTTATTTATTTTTATCTATTTACTTATTTCTGAGACAGAGTCTTGCTCTGCCGCCCAGGCTGGAGTGCAGTGGTGCGATCTTGGTTCACTGCAACCTCCGCCTCCCAGGTTCACGCCATTTCCTGCCTCAGCCTCCCAAGTAGCTGGGACTACAGGCGCCCGCCACCCTGCCCAGCTAATGTTTGTATTTTTAGTAGAAATGGGGTTTCACCATGCTGGCCGGGATGGTCTCAATCTCTTGACCTCGTGATCCGCCCACCTTGGCCTCCCAAAGTGCTGGGATTACAGGCACAAGCCACCATGCCCAGCCTGTTTTTGGTTTTTTAACTCTAAAATGGAAGATAATCCCAGGCATCTTTAGGCCTCAGAACATTCTTCTTCTTTATTTGACATGATGTCTAAACCCTAGCATCTTGTTTTCTCTTGAAATTTGAAGTAATTTCTACCACAAGAGAAATTACATTTGCAAAGGTTCAAGTAAATTATATTATAAAGCACGAAACTAAACACTTTGGTGTGACACATTTCTGGACTTGGAAGTCAGAGGAGACAGACTTATATAAGATACTTGAATTATCTAGAAGAAAAAAGAAACTCAAATTATCTATAACAGAACAGATCCTGGGGAATCTAAGAAGACTGGATGTTGATGTTCTCCTTAGCTTTGTTTTATGAAGGAAGGGAATGTGTTCTGTTAAGAGTGGAATGTTCTCCGGAAGAACCGGAAAAGGTATCAGTGGGCTATGTTCATTCAGGTCCAGAGACAGAAGAGCTGTCAACTTAAACTAACCTGTGTGGTGCCTCAGCTCCTGGACTTACTGGTTGATGCAACCTTAGGGCAAGTCTGTGTGCATCAATTTCCTCATCTTTAAAGTAAGAATCACAGCATCTACCTCATAGGGTTGTGAGGAAAACTAAATTAGCTAGTGGCCAAGAAAATGCTGTGTACACTAAAAATCACTACAAAATATGTAGAATATATATATAGCTTGATAATTTTTAAAGTTTACTGCTCTGGGCAAGGGATGGAGGAGTAAGTTAAAAAGGAACAGAGTGTCAGACACAGCAACAGGCAGGTGGCCAGGTTTCTGTAGGCAGAAGAGGATGGAGAGCTCAGGAGTGCATACTAATTGCTGCACCTCTGCTGAGACTACTGGCCAAATGACTGCCTACCGGAAAACACAGTGTCCCTTTCCATATTAAAGGCCCTCTCCAAACTGGGCTTTCAGCTGCATACAAAACTAGATGGACTTCTCCATGCATCTGATGGTGCCGTTATGAAGATGAACTGTTAACTAAATTGCTCTGGTGGAATATGTATGCTAGGGAAGAGGTAACAGTTTCCCTACAACCATGAATGTTTTCTGGAAAATCAATGATTCTTATTGACACTTGAAAGACAAATTGTCCGAGAGCAGAAAGGGGTGTACTAGAAAAGAGTGAGTGTATTTCTAAATGAGAGAGAGAGAAAAAAAACGTTTCAGAGGAAGGAGCCCCTACCTTCTGGTGAAGAGTATCCAAGATGAAGATAAACTTTTCAACTTAATATCGAGAGTAATGAAATATTCACTTCCTAAAGAAAACTCTTTAAAGAAACAAAGATGATATCCGATGTGGGCTAGCAAGCCATTTCTGGTGACATCTGTGGAGGGGCTGAAGGCAATTCATTTGGCAATCAAATCTGAATGAAGTAAAGGATATGGTTAAGAAAGGCACCTGAATTAATGTGCCTTTTACTTCTTTATAATTTTTTCAGCTTTGATAGCAGAAGGGATCTACTCTTGAAAGTCCAAAAAATGTTGTTGCTATAGGAACAGGTAAGCAGATTAGACTTGAAAGACCAGTTTAGGAACAAAGAATGTAATAGTCAGGGCTAAAGCAATTAACCAAGAAAACATTTTAAGTAAATATCTTTCAGGTTTGTTATTTACACATTAATTCCAGGAAGACGAAATGCTGTTATTGAATGAGAGCATCACATTTTAACATTTTAATTACATCATTACTGGCATAAAAGACTATGCTTACACAATTAGCAGAAAGACCTTATTAAACAGATGTACACATTTCTAACTCTCTCGATTACATTGTAATTGAGAAACACGGTTTTAAATTCACCCTGAGCATGCAAGTCATCTTTGATTTTCCTATAGTTCTCAAGATAGAAGCACATCTAAAATCAAGGAGATACTGAACTACCGAAAGTTTTCTGTAACCAATCTCTATAATGAGGAAGCCACAAAAGTAAAATTCTAGAAGAAAACAGAAATGTGTGTAGGCTGGTAATTGTTAATATTGCATGTCTTCCCTGTCCAACAGACTCGGTGAACAAGACATGTGAGAAGAGAAGGTCAAAGGCCCAGCTGCGCCTCTGCTTCCCTGCTGAACTCCTGCTTCTCCCTCTCAGGGAATACACGCTCCTCACATTAGGGGATTTCCTAAAATTGTCACATTAGGGATTTCCTAAAATTGTCACATTAGGGATTTCCTAAAATTGTCACATTGGGGATTCCCTAAAATTGTTAGGTGTTTTGAACAGAACCGGCTATACCAATGAGGCTCAAACAAGAATCATAAAGTGCGTGTGCTTCTCTCCCTCTCTGTTTTCTTTAACAAGAAAACGTTCTCGACAAGATGAATACGATGTTTTCATTCTAGCAAATTTCTGCTGTCAGACGTTATATTTACAGGATAGAGAGATTTCTCAAACATGACCTTTTCTCATGTAATACCAGAGTGAAATTTTGGAGAAGTCTGTGTGTGTGTGATGCGTGCATGCGCGTGTGCGTGCGTGCGTGCGTGTGTGCGTGTGTGTGTGTGTATGTGTGTGTGTGTGTGTGTCTCGCAGGCTGAGAAGTGGGATGGGAAGAAGGGAATGTGGCTAGAATCTTACCATCTCATTCTCTTCTCCTTCATTGAGCAGAGCGTGCTGGCCCTTCTCAAAGTGTCCCATGAAAAAGTTATTCCACGCCTCCTCCCTGACCTTGCCGGGCAGACGCTTCCAGGACGAACTCCAACTCGCCGAGCCACCGCAGCTCCTCAGCTGACTAAAAGAGTTAATGATCCTCCAGGTTAAAACTCCTCCTTGAGCACACACCTTCTCTCAACAAATGACAATACTTGGCAAACTGAACTCCTCCCACGAGTCGCCCTCTGCTAGGAGGATTTTCTGGCTGCTCCCTGCTTATTGCATTCTCTCAGAGCAGCTGTCTCAAAGGAGGCTGCTCCCATGCCGATCTTTTTGTGCCCAACTTACAGGGAAAGAACTCATTGCCTGCCCAGTGCCTGCCAGCCTCAGACTTCTGACTGCAAATCCAACAGGACAATACAGAGTTGGCAGGACTCTTCTCAGGAGCGAGGAGCGAGTACAAGAACTCCCAGGTCACTGCTTTATTCAGAGGACCTAAGGAATTGGGTTGAGCGGAAGGGCACAGAGCTGCAGATTTTCTTTGACGAATGAAAGCTTCAATCCATAGGTTTCTAATAGTACTCTCATTCATTTTGCTTACAAAAGGTACAAATTATCACTAATCCTCTTCAAAAGGTATTTGTAATCACATTTCCTTGCATATGCAAAAAAAAACATTCTATTTAAAGTGTATGTGAAATTAAGTTTACTTTTTTGAAACACACGTAGAAAAAGAACAAAAGATCATCAAACTAGTCTACGTAGTCTCCTTTCACTAAAATATTGATGGTTCAACACTTAAGGAAGTCTAGAAATAAAATATTCAAATGACTATATGGCCAGACTCTTTTTTAATTTGTTTACACATTTATTCAATAAATAGTACCTGAGCACAGGGACTACCTAAAAAAGTTAAGTCATATTTGATACCCTCGTGTTGACGTAAGGATTCAAACATCCAAACAAATATGATAGAAAGTGGATTGTTATTATAAGAGCTGGAACGGAAGTCTAAGGTAATTGTCAGAAGTCCCAATGTGGTGTAGAGAAACACACCCCTACCCTAGCTCTGGCAAAATACCTGTATTCCAGCTGCTTGTCTGCACTGGCCTTGCTGTGTGATCATTTAACTATAGGAACCGGCTCATCTCATCTGGCACCACCCGACAGGACTTTTGAGAGAATGGAATGAGATCATTGTGAAAGTACATTGTACGGCACTGATCAAGTGCTGTTAGGATTATTAAACTAAATGTGCAATTGAACAGTAGGTGTTAGGACATAGTGGCTAAGGGCATATACACTAAATTTGGAAGCCTGAGTTCAATTTGGACTGTATAGGTGGTCGTTGTGCTACCTTGGGATACAACAAGTTATACAAACTCCATTAGCCTCTACTTCCTCACATGTAACATAAAGATGATGATAATAGAACCTACATCCTAAAACAGATTTTTAAGAAAGAGTGTCTGGGAAATAATCGGTGTTCAACAAAAGATAGTTATTTTTACCTTCACCATGTCCACTGTCTCTCCCTCAAGCTACATTGGCAATGATATCTCCAACCTGACCCAAATAACCCTAATGTGACCAAGATCAATGTGTGCGTGTGTGAGTATGTATGTATGTTGTATGTGTAAAACCTTGAGCAAATAGTAAAGTATAGGATAAACATAAAAAGTAAGCTAAGTAAACCCACTGTAATAGTAATTACAAAATATATATGTATATGTGTGTGTGTGTGTGTGTGTATGTAGTTCTCTTGGTTTCAAAAATTTGCTAGCATAATTTAACCAAATAAATGAAAATAAAATTAACATTTTATCACAAGGCCAAAATATAAGGAGTAAAGGGTTTATTTGCCGGGGGCGGGGGTGGTAACAAAAATGTTCTAGAACTACTGATAGCTTCATAAATTTGTGAATATACTAAACCTCACTGAACTGTACACTTTAAAAGGGTGAATTTTATGAAATGTGAATTGTATCTCAATGAAGAGATATAATAAATTGAAAAATCATACCTCAATAAAAAATTCTACCTCAAAAAAACCTAACTGAACATTTAACAGCCTTACTAGGCAGTAATTACATATTTAGTACAGAAAAAAATATAAAACAAGCATATTCCAAATCTCAACTGACAGAGGTCAAGGAGTGTTAGTATGTGACGTGGCAAAACTATATCAGTGCTCTTGGGCAGGTGAGAGAGAAGCAATTCATTCTCCTGTTTATCACTGGCAATGTCTGCACTGTTTCCTTTTGGCTGGGTTCCCGAATACACTTGGCAACTCATGCACATTGTGGGATTGAGAGGAGTGTGTAACTGATTCAGAGCTAGAGGAGAAACTGTACACAAATGTACCCCATCAAATAAATCAGCTCATGCTGCTACAATATTTAAGCTAAACTTGAACTGAAAAATATGTAAATCCCTAAGAACATTAAAAGCTTTTATTTTTTTTGGTTGATAATATGGTTTATTCCTTCAATATATATTTGAGTGCATATTATGTATTCTACACTGATGTCAGCTGAGATAAATCAGTCAAAACAAAACAAAACCAAAAACAAATGCAAAAGTCAAGACCCCGATATTAAGAATGCATTATAAACTTGTTACCTAGTAGGCATACTGTAACATGTCATTAGAGTCGCAGATAAAAGATTTAAACAGAATTTTAATTTTGTTAGCAACTTTGTTGAATGTTCTCATCTCTAGTAATTTTCCCATATATTATTTTAGGTTTCTATGCAGAAAATCATAAAAACTGCAAAAAATGGGAATTTTATTTCTTTATATCCCATCCATATTTATTTTACTATTTTCCATTTCATTTTACCTTAATTTACAAAAATTGGCATACATTCCTTTGGAATCAATTTGATTTCTTTTTTTTTTTTACTTTTGACATTTTAAGTAAAATATGATACACACACAAAAGTGCACAAAACTACATATGTAACTCAATATAGTACCACAAAGAGAACATATTTGTAGCCATCACCCTGATCAAGAAGAAGAATATTACAAGAACACTGAAAACCCCCATGAGACCCTTTCCAATTATCACCTCTACCTTCCCCATGAAGAGTAACTAACACGCAGACTTTAAACACCACAGTTCTGTTTTCTTGTTTTGGAATATTTGACAAAGCCATATAGTATGTTTTCTTCTATATTCAGCTTTTTTCTTTTGTATCTAGCTTTTTTACTTCATAGTATATCCATGAGCTCCATCTACTTTTTTTAAATCTTAAATTCTGTTGCCATCATATGAATACCACATGATTATTTTTACATTTTTCTATTGATGGACTTTTGGATTGTTTCCGGTTTTTGTTTATACAAGAAAGACTGATATATAAATAAATTTTACATATGTCATTTGGTGCATATGTTCATGTATATATTTTTAATACACATCTGTAAGTAGAATAGTGGGTATATAGAATAAGCATAAAAAGGCTTTTATAAAAATCAGGTGTCCACGGAAAATTATTTTCCACAAACCTGGTTCAGTAGAGCTGAGGACTCCAGTAGTGAGAGAGTTTCCTCAGGTTCCTTGGGGGTTCTAGTGGTAAACATCTAGATTTTATCTATGGCAACACTGCTTATGGACAGCACTCACCCTCACTTAGTGCTTTTGGTCTACAAACATAACCATATCCAGAAACAGGGCTAGGTTGTGTGGGAAAGCAAAGAGAACATTTACAGAACACTTCCAGATACGAGGCACAATTCTACATAGTTGACACTCACTGTTGCACACGATCCCGACAAAAGCCTCTGTGGTTGATACTATTCTGGTCATTCTTATTTGACGGACAAGGAAACACAGGTCAGACATTAAGTAATTTGCCTACATTCAAACCATTAGTAAGTGACGGAATGAGTATTCGGACCCAGGCAATGCAGCTCTCCCAATCCATGATCCTAGTTACTGGACTAATTCCTCTTCTACACATTTATTTGGCACATTCAAAGTGCTCTGCAAAGAGGTTTGCATTTATATGACCAGAAAAGCCTCTTTGTGAAGGAAGCATTTTGAGAAAGGACTTGGAAAGAGACAAAAAAGGCTTCAACAGGTGGAGATGCTGAGGCTTGGACAAAGAGTAAGGCCACAGGAAAGAGCATCTGAAGCAAGGGAATCATCAGAGGGAGAAACACATGGTCATGTTCAGAGCAAGCCCATCAGCCCCACTGCAGCACGGGCTGCATGAAGGAAGAAGAGGGGAGCGACATGTGGCAGGGAAATATGGACCAACGCCATGCATGGAGGTCCCGAATGCCAGGTCTGAGTCTGAGCTTAGTGCACAGAGTGACAATAACATGGAAAGCAAACTGAACTCCATAAATATCCCTATTGTTCCGGATTAGCCTGTGCTCTCATATTATATGAATCAGGTGCCAAAGCAACTCGGTCCTTCTATGCAATACTGTATTTATGTAGACAGTTTTCTTGAACCTTCTAAGTTTAGTCTTCTATTTCTCTTTGGAACATTGTTTGAAAAGCTATTCTTGAATTCACCCTCTTTCTTTAATTGTGCCTGTTCAATAGTTCTATTCTACACTGTATGTGCCTCACAGGTTCTGATGTGGCATAGTAAGAATGGCAGATGAGGATTTGGTGTGGTCTGAATTCTAATCTTGACATTTGCCTGAAGGATTCCATTCACTCATTCACTTAACATGAGTTTGATTAACTTCAGTATGCCCAGATCTGTAATAGATGAAGAATAGAGATTTAATAAATTATGCCCCAGAAAAGTTAAGTCCATTAAGAAACAAGACCAACACCAAAATATAAACTCCATATAATATGCTAATTACACAAGAGTGACAGAGCAAGTTCAAGTAGGCAGTTAGGCCAGAAAACCCTCCCAAAGATAGGAGTTTTATGCTGGCCTAGCTAAATACAGGTGGGAAAGGAAAGCATTATTAACAAAGGAGACGGAGAGGAACAGCACAGACGAGGGCTCGCACAGAGCCCATTCTGGGGGCTACAAATTATACACATATATTGATACCTTAGAATTGACAGGAATGTCCAAAAGGAAAAGATCCTTCATTCATTCTCTGATTCTCTTCCTGAACTCATTTTTTCTCAAATACTCTCTCCCAAAAAAGAATGGGAATGGAAAATAAAAAGGATAAATACTTAGCTACCTCTGCTGATCTGGCATCTCAGTTTGCTTTTGATTATCTTAGGAGCATGCCTGTTGCTCTGAGCAGTTCTCAACCTCTGTGAGTGTCTAGAATAGATGTTCAATGGAAATAATGGCAGGACCGGTTTCTCTGCCAGGACCGTGGGGATGCCGATGCTTCACTTGTCTGGCCCACTTAGATTGTGTGATGATAAACGGTAATAATGTTTCATTATATGTTAATTTCCATCTTTCATCTGAGAACTCGCAGCATATTACAAATATTACTTTTTGCAACATCTCTGTGAAGTAGGGAGGTGAGTAATATCATTGCCCCCATTTGAAAGCTGTAGGAACTGAGTCATAAAGAGGTCACAAAGAGCTATTCAAGGTCATGTGTCTTTACCATGGAGAGGAACCTGAAACAAGTGCAATATCTCTGCCTTGTCATCATTGGCAATAAGCTGGCTCAATCTTCCTCCTCAGTCCTCATTACACAAATCTGCTATTTGTAAAGTACTTGAGACCTTTAGTTATAGAACTTTATCTAAACTCAAGGCTTTACCTTAATTATCCTAATCTGCTCTAAAATAGTCTGTGGTAGCAAGCAAAGATGCGATATCCCAAAGAGGAATTACCTGCCTCAAGGTGGTGGGGCAAAGTCTAATTGAATTAATTAATGTTTGTAAAACATTTAGCAACCCTTAGATTAAAGGGTCTAATACAAAGATCCAAGGACTCCCCATTAATTACAGAAGACAAGAGCAGGCTGATGCTGTCTCTGCTTCTCAGAGGACTTGCTCTCAAATATCCCCGTTCAGCACCGGGTCTGTTCTCCTCCCAGTGCCTTAGGGTGGCCTGTTGTTTCCCTTTCAGAAGAGTCCTCTGTGCTTTCTGTTATTTCCAAAAATAGGAAATTAAAAGCTCCTCTCTGGAGGTAAGGGCAGCTCCCCTTCTGTGAAGCTTACCTCAGTTGACAGCTGTTATAACAATTCCAGGTCATTAAGGACAACCTATAAAAACAAAATCCCAAAGAGACGGTCCCCAGGCAGAAGCTTCATGTCAGTGTACTTAATTTTGAGAACTTTTAACCTAAAAATTTGAATATACACAACAATACAAATTAGGGTGCTATTATTAACAAGCAGAGACTATTAGACTGGGCCTTAGAAATTACTAAGTTACCTTCATTGTTTCTTAGGTGAGAAAAAAGTTACTGGATGACTCTGTAATGTCACAATCTGCAAAAGCTAAAACTCTTAAGTCTTATATATGATATACTTCACACAACATCATATTACTACTCACTTTTTTTTTTTTTTTTTTTTGAGACAGGGTCTCGCTCTGTCACCCAGGCTGGAGTGCAGAGGTGCAATCATGGCTCATGGCAGCCTCAATCTCGTAGGCCCAAGGGATCCTGCCACCTCAGCCTCTCAAGCAGTTGGGACTACAGGCAAAAGCCACCATGCCCAACTAATTTTTGATTTTGTTTTTTGTAAAGACAAAAAACATGTTGCCCAGGCTGGTCCTGAACCCTGAGCAAAAGCCATCCACCCACCTCTGTCTCCCAAAGTGCTGGGATGACAGGTGTCAGCCACCATGCCCGGCTGCCACTCACTTTTTGTAAAGGGATTAGACTAGGATACTTTGAAACAGTATCTCCAGAATATTTAAGAGGACCTCATTTGCCAGGCATAGATTTAAATAGAACTTTTCCAGAACCCACCAATTGTGTAAAGCCATGGCCATATCACTGAACTGTGGAGCATATCCCATTACTTAGGCATGATCCAGAGGGCTTAGGACATAGCACTGGGCCCACCCACTGGGGTGAAAATCTGTGCTTGGGGAGCTGATGATATTGCAGGTGCTTGCAAAGGAAATTTCATCTACCAGGCAATTGAGGCTCACAGCAATTGCTGCTTACAGCTCAGGGGAGCAGTTGGCCAAGCGGGAAGGAGAGAAAGGCCATAAGACAGAAGCAGAAATGTTCCCAGCAAGCAGTTAGAGTCCAGCATGGGGCAGGTGATACTTGGAAATCCAGACAGGAAGCTGGCTCCATGGAGTGTGTCCTCTAGTGGCTAAGCTCCAGTCAGAAACCTCGGGCCTGAGGCAGCGTTGCAATTCCGAGTGGGAGCCTGGCATGGGAAAGGCTTCTCCACTCCTAGGAAAAATCTGGGGCTCAAGGCAGGCTGCCAGGCAGGAACTTAGGAACAGTAGTACCCACAGGGGACCTCAGGCTTGGGAATGAGGCAAGAGCCCAATTAACAGAAGCAGGGCACTGCCTCTGGGCAGACCAACCAAGAGTGTGGCTGGCTGCTGAGCTGCAGAGAGCAACGCTGGGCTGGATTCAGTGCCCTTGCCGTGGGCCTGGGATGACCCAGGAACTGGGCTGAGGCCCCCCGGGGAAAATCGAGAACAGGTTCCTGCTGCGGATGAAGAAAGCGGCAAGGCTGGGGCTCCACTGGGCCTCTCTGCTTGCCATTCTTCCGAAAGTCCACTTTAGGATGATTTATGCTGGTTACCTCTTCCATCAGCAAGGAAGGTGCTCCACAAAAGGGAGGAGACTCTCAAGTGGATCAATCAATGATATCTGGAGAGAGGGGTGAAACTGAAATTAATGACAAAAGAAGTTCAGAGCTCTTATTTGTGTATGTACATGTCGTCCAATGTCCTAAGCAAATTGCTAATGGGAAATGTTGTTTACTAATGGAAAAAAGAAGGTAATAAGATAGAACTAATGCGCCTCCTAGTACTCAGGCGCTCTCCCAGTTAGTGTGGCATCAGAGGGGATCTCTGAGGTTTCTTAGCTCTCCCGCAATCCATCAACCCTGCCAAAGCACTTCAAATAAGCAATCTTAATAACACTGTGCTTCCCATGCAAATGTAACTTTAAAATAAGCCCCCCAGCTTCCAGTCTAATCTCTGTCCCAGTGGAGGTCTTTGGGGCTGTCACTGTCTTTTCACATCCCTCTTTTTTGCACACCCCTATGAAACACACAACCGGACTACCTATGTCTACCATGGGAACATCATTGTACTTCTCCCTTCGCTGGAAATGGGGTCCAATCCTCTCCTCCTTTCATCCAGCCGTTCTCTGGCACCAGGGAACTTTGCTGGTGGGTGGCTAGCTGCATGCTTTGTTGGTTGCTCTGTTTGTTCATATCTCATTGGCCCCAGAGTACATGGCAGAGAATAGCAGTAGTTCCTCACCAGTGGTGTGTGTCAGTCACCCTGGAAGCTCTCCTGGACCCCACATACTCTGGTCCCGACCCACAACTACTAAACCTGAATCCCTGGGGTAGAAGCAAACAAAAAAACGACATTTTGATGAGTGTGGGTTACGTTGTACTTATACTACTTTAAAAATAAAAAGGAAAATAAAAGAATAAAGTAGATCTATTGTCATAGCAAGATGTCCACGATACATTAACTGCAAGTTGTTACAGAACGCTATTATTATATGATTAAATGCATTATTAAATGCATTCATCAGGCATTTTTGTAAAAATGGGAAACATCTGTGTGTGTGATGTAATATATAGGCGGATATTTAAACAAAAGAGTCCATAGACTAGCGATTTTAGCCACTGTTCCCTGTTCTCCTTGCCATTTACCTCCCAAGCCCTAGACACAGTGAAACCAATTTCAAATATAGAATCATACTGGTTGGCCAGGTGCAGTGGCTCACGCCTGTAATCCCAGCACTTTGGGAGGCCAAGGTGTGCAGATCATGAGGTCAGGAGTTCAAGACTATCCTGGCTAACACGATGAAACCCCATGTCTACTGAAAATACACAAAATTAGCCGGGTGTGGTGGCGGACACCTGTAGTCCCAGCTACTTGGGAGGCTGAGGCAGGAGAATCACTTGAACCCGGAAGGCAGAGGTTGCAGTGAGCTGAGATGGTGCCACTGTACTCCATCCTGGTGACAGAGTGAGACTCCATCTCAAACAAAAATAATAATAAAAATTAAAAAATCATAGTGGTTATATTATGGCTCTATCATTTGACAGCCATGAAAAATTTGGCAAGTTGCTAAATTACCCTAAGCTTCAATGTTTTCATCTTTGAAATGAGATCTAATCCCATTACTCCATGATACGGTATTGTTGGAAGAACAAATAAGATTGTATACATGCCCAGTCTCGTGTCAGACAAATTATAAGACATTTTTTAGGGAAAAAATAGTATTAGAAGTTGAACGGTACTTGAGAATTTTTTCTTCCCAAAAAAAATATGAAATGGGGAAAAACACAATTGAACAGCTTTACATTAATCTTTCTTGTTTGAGAACAGGAAAGATTATACCTGGTTTACTGAAGGATTGCTTGAAGAGTGTCAGCCCATCAAGACAAGGGAATGCAGAGAAGGCCTGGCTAACCCACAGACCTCACCAGCCTGGTCTACTTGCCAAAAGGAGAGAAAATGAGAGCCAGAAACTCAGGGACCCAATTCTCCACTCCTAGGCCTAGTATCCTTTTATTAAACTACTCCTTCCAATGTGAAGAAGTCCACAGAAACCAAAGTACTCACAAATATCAATCACTGTTTGCCTAACAGTAAATGATCAACACACGCTGATTTCATCCACTTTAGCCAGGTGAGGTGGCACATGCCTGTAATCCTGGCTACTCAGAAGGCTGAGCTGGGAGGATTGCTTGAGCTTGCAAGGTCAAGGCTGCAGTCAGCTGTGACTGTGTAATTGTGTCACTGCACTCGAGCCTGGGCAATAGACTGTCTCGAAAAAAAAGTTTGCTTTGTAAACCACAGAATATATGCCTAAAATGTTGTTTTCTTATTTTATTTCTTTTAAGATTATTTATAGACTATTTCTTGTTAGGAAAAATATTTTATTTCTCAATTATTTATCATCTGAACAATATATGACGTGCTAATATCAAAGAGCACTGGAAGGAGAGAGATTTACAACCAACCTCTGGCAACCTCACTGTCTAACTTGGGGCAAGCCCTGCTGTTCAAATGAGAGAAAATGAGGCCAGAAAAGTTACCTTCTAATACTTCTAAATTAGTATTAGAAGTTGAACAGTACTTGAGAAATTTTTTCTTCCCTAAAAAAAGATAAAATGGAGAAAAACACAATTAAACAGCATTATATTCATCTTTCTTATTTTTAGAATAAGAAAGATTATGCCTGGTTTACTGAAGGATTGCTCGAAGAGTATCAGCCTATCAGAACAAGAGCATTTAGAAAAGGCCTGGCTAACCCAGAGGCCTTGCCACCCTGGTCTACCTGCCTAGTTGGGCCTTGCTAGAAGCACCTGTGGCTGCCACCTACAGGCCTGCTTCCAGCCTATATGCCTTGTGGCAAAAGCTGCATGGCATTTGGCAGACTGGAAAATCATGCAAATATTCATGATCTGGGCAAAATCCCTAAACGAGGGTAAGCAAGCTGTTAAAAGAAATTCAACTGTGTCCTATGAAACGCATTTGCAGGAACTTATGAAGATGTTTATCTCAAGGAACAGGAGATTTAGGAAGTACAGGTTGGTCATCATCAAGTATCTGACTGCTTATCATGTAAGGTGGGATTGACACTAATCTAGTGATTCCAGGTTAAGAACTAGGATCAACAGGTGGAAACTGCTGCCTAGTAGTTAAGAGTAAAGGCTGCAGCCATCTTGACTGTGGTGCTGGTTTCACAGACACACCAGGACATATTTTATACTTTGGATATGTGCAGTTTATTTTATTTCAACTTCAATAAAGTAGAAAAGAGTATGAGCTATAATGTCAGACAGTTTGGGCTCTAATTATTGCTTAGTCACTTACTATCAAGTGTGATCTAGAACAGGGATCCCCGACCCCTAGGCCTTGGACAGGTATTGCAGGTGAGCAGCAGGTGAGCCAGCAAAGCTTCATCTGTATTTACAGCCACTCCCCATCACTCACATTACCCCCTGAGCTCCACCACCTGTCAGAGCAGCGGCAACATTAGATTCTCATAGGAGCACGAACCCTATTGTGAACTACACATGAGAAGGATCTAGGTTGCGTGTTCCTTGTGAGACTCTAATCCCTGATGATCTGTCACTGTTTCCCGTCACTCCCAGATGGCACTGTCTAGTTGCAGGTAAACAAGCTCAGGGCTCCCACTGATTCTACATTATGTTGAGTTGTAGAATTATTTCATTATATATTACAATGTAATAATAATAGAAATACAGTGCACAATAAATGTTAATGAGTTTGAATCATACTGAAACCACTGCCCCCGACTCCAACAGTCCATGGAAACTTTGTCTTCCATGAAACTGGTTCCTGGTACAAAATGGGTTGAGGACTGCTGATCTAGAACAAATTATTTAACCTTTAATAGATCTCCTGGAGTCAATATGAAGTTAGGTGAAACAATGCATATAAAGTGCTTAGCAGGGAATCAATGTGTGGCAATCATTTACTGTTAGGCAAACAATTACTGTTATTTTGGGGTACTTTTTCTTTGGCGTTCTCAAAATTGGAAGTAGTAGTTTAATGTAAGGCTACTGGACATAGGAGCGGAGAATTGGGGCCCTGAATTTCTGGACCCTTTGAAAGGACATCAAAGAGCACTGGAAGGAGAGAGATTTACAACCAACCTCTGGCAACGTCACTGTCTAACTTGGGGCAACCTCTGCTGCTCAATTCAGAGAAAATGAGAGCCAGGTAATCTTGGCATTAGAAGGAGCTTTTGAGATTGACAGGTCCTACTTCCACCCAGTGGTCCCAGTCTAGCCATGAGATGTCCCTGCCTTCCTCATGTCCCTGCTCTCAGTCCCCCTGCAGAGAGCTCCTTCCCCAGCCAGCACTCTGCTGGCATCTGACAGCCAGGGAGCTTGCAGACCAAACACTATTAAGTGGTTAAGTATTTAGAAACAGGTCATGAGAAACACATTCATTTCTTGTTTCCTGCTGTCTCACTATGTGATGTTGAACAAATCATTCCACTGCTCTGAGCCTCAGTTGACTCATCTGTTTCATGGAACTGATATTATTGTCCTGCTCTTGTGATATTGCTTGTTTCTGCTCAGCACAGAGGTAAGTGCTCCTTTAATGCCAGGTCATGAACTATCATGAGCATCAGGAGAGGCAGGAGGTAAAATTGATAGACATAGAAGGCAGTGCCCAAGTCCTCAACTCACGAACCTGTACGGCTACTGACAGGAGAAGGCCAAAGGGCTTTCTTTCTCCCTAGATAATTCAGATACATTTTAGACAATGGTTCTCCAGGGGTAATGTACCTGCCTTTGTTCTCCTAACCTACTCTCTTTGCTACCTCCCTAAATTCCACGTTCCCTTATTGAATTTAATATCCCAGTAATTATCCCTAAATTTGGATCTCCAGGTTGTTCTTTGATCTTTTTAGCCCCACGAGAGAACAGATGGTCTCCAGCTTATACCTTCCCCAGATCTGAACATTCCATATGCCCAAGCAGCAGCTGGCCTGCCTCCTTACTCAGTGTACCAGGACCAACTGGCCCTATATTCTGCCCTCAAGAATCTGTGACTGCTCCTTGGCACGCAGCCTGGAACCTTCTTTGCTGGGGCCTCTCAGCCGCTGCAACATGTTAGGCATCACAAGAGCCTGGCATCCCTTTCCCTCTATCCCTAAAACATCACACACATATGCAAACACAAACTCACACACACACTATTGGAGCATGAGCCCTGGTCACACTTCCATTAGATCCAATGGTAACAGTTGCCTCACCATTCCTTTCCACTACCTTCCTCACCCCTTTCACTTACTTTTTGGAAGGTCTGTTGCTAATATCTTCAGTCCTTTTGGTCAAGGCCCTGTCTCTTACCCCAAATGTCACTCACAAAGCCTAATGTTGTGGTTAACAATATTTTCAATTACTACTAAAATATTCGATGGCACACATATGTTAAAAATGAAAAGAAGTTTTCTGGAAGGTTATTTGTTAATATTTATCAAAGAGATTATATATATAATAATCATACCTAACATGAATGTTTGCCATGTACCAAACACTGTTGTTAACTCATCTTATTTTCCTATCTTCAACTCTATAAAACAGATACTTTCGTTATTACCACTTCATCCCACTTTTAGAACTCTCTTGTGAATCATCTCAGATTTATTCAAATTGTATGTACACAAAAATCATCACAGCATTGTTCAAAATGAATTATGTCTATATAATAGAATATTATGCAACCATTAAATATCAGAATATTCAGGAATTTTTCATATTTGAAAATGATAATTAAATATTAAATGAAAAACAAGATATGCATATTTTTATATACAAAATGAGCCCGATATTATCCATGGACGCACAAACCAAAAAAGAAAACAAAGAGAGAGAGATATGACAAAATCCTGACAGTGAATATCTCTGAGGGAGAATTCCTTGCTTTATTCCCTTGTCTCTGTCATTCAATTTTCCACAATAAACATGCTGTAGTGTTATAATCAGAAAAAGTAAATGTATTAAAAATATATGTTGCTACAGCATCATGTAGTTAAGTTCCGCTTAATTTCTGCTAGAGCCCAAGTGTCCTGCTCGTCCTCGGGAGTGTCACAATCTCTCCGATGCAGTCCATGGATATGAATTAATATTATTTCCAAAGAAGAGGATCCAGAAACGTAAGAGAGTTTAAATTTACTCGAATTTACAGAAAATATCCAAATAAAGCAACCTATGGTCACTTGGTGCCAAGAAATGAATCCTCATTAAGGACCCACCAAACTTCCTGCACTGTCCTTAGAAATGGAAGTTTAGCTACCATGTGTTAGGTTTTCTTTTTCTACCAGGATGTTTTCTTCTTCCAGGATTTTTTATCTCAGTGATATCCTTGGTTTATTTCCTCTCCACCAGCCCCTGTCTCTCCCAAATCTAATTGTCCCGGGTTCTGTTTACAGCCTGCCTGGAGGTGCCTCCAAACAGACTCCCCTTCTTCTGACCTGTGAGCCAGAATAGATCTGCATGGTTGTGCCTTTGGTAAAACAGGGCCACCTGAAGCACCACCACTTCTTTTTCTGTCTTTTCTTTTCTTTCTTTTTTTTTTTTTTAGATGGAGTTTCACCCTTATTGCCCAGACTGGAGTGCAATGGCGCAGTCTCGGCTCACTGCAACCTCCATCTCCCGGGTTCAAGCGATTCTCCTGCCTCAGTCTCCTGAGTAGCTGGGATTACAGGCATATGCCACCACACTCGGCTAATTTTTTGTATTTTTAGTAGAGACGGGTTTTCACCATGTTGGCCAGGCAGGTCTCGAACTCCTGACCTCAGGTGATCTGCCTGCCTCGGACTCCCAAAGTGCTGGGATTACAGGTGTGAGCCACCGCGCCCAGCCCAAGCACCACCACTTTCTTTTAACTACCAAAGAACTTTGGCAAACAGTTGATTCCAGGAAAAAAGCTGTCACTTTCTCTAGGGGAAAAAAAATGGAACTAAATGCAAAAGCTTTCATCTAATTGCAGTAAAAAACAGACACTTCTCTTCCCCTTTAGCCATTATTTCTACGCATATTGAAAGGAGCATGGATTTGTAGTCTCCCATAATCTGGACTTAAAGCCAGGCTCTAGAATGGGCTAGGAGAGCATGTGCAGGGCTGTGGAAGTTGTTCGTCTACAAAATAGGACTAATAACTTTAAGGACTGTTGAAAGAATAAAAATTGTTCATAAATGAGAACGTAAGTATCCATAAACCTAGCACCCAGAGCTTTGTTTCTAATGCCATTCTCCAATAAAAGGAACAAAAGCTCCTTGGAAAAATGCCTGAATCTAGGACTGGGGACACAAATATACAAGATGAGCCTCTTGTAGTGCCAGAACATAAAAAAGTGCTTTAAAAAATTAATGAGGATGGGTCAAATGGGTACAGGAGAAACTGAAGGAGCTCCCAATGGCCAAAGTTGGAACCATTTGAGCAACAAAATATTATCAGTATTGTTTTATAACCCAAAGTATAAAATAAATATTTGTGAACCCACACTGATACAAATAAGTTATAGAATAAATAAACAAATGGGCGAGAAGAGATAAATCTCTCATGCAGAAGAATTCAAACAATTTATGTAGATACTACACGCTTGCTAATCGTGGGCTATTCATAGTGATTTCTTTCCAAAGAGTACAGCATAGAAAAGAAGGAAAAGAGAAGCTTTGCAGCGGAGAGATTTGACTGACACTATGCCAGCCAGCCAGGTGATCAAGGTCCACATCCACAGTGGCAAGTCATGCTGAGAGTATGTTATCCTTAATACAGTATGATAGGAATAGCATTTTGCCTCTGTGCACTTCCTTCCGAAAGCCCAGAATTCTAGTCAAATAGTGAGAAAAATGTTCGACAAATCCCAACAAAGGGACATGCTACAAAATACCGGTCTAGTAGTCCTTAAAATGGACAAGGTCGTCAAAAACAAAAGAAGTTTGAGAAACTGTCACAGCCAAGACGAGCCTAAGGAGAAATGACAACTAAATGCAACTTAGTATCCCGGGTGAGATCCTGGACAGGATAAAAAGCATCAGATAAAAACTAAGGAATTTTGAATAAATTATGAACTCTAGTTAATAACAACATAGCAGTACTGGGTTTTTGTTTTGTTTTTTTGTTGTTTTTGTTTTTTGTTTGTTTTGAGAGAGGGTCTCGCTCTGTCACCCAGGCAACCATAGCTCACTGCATCCTCAACCTCCCGGGCTCAAGCAGTCCTGCCATCTCAGCTTCCCAAGTAACTGGAACGATAGATGCACACCACCACGCTCAGCTAGTTAAAAGAAAATTTTTTTTTTTTTTGGTACTGACAGGGTCTTGCTACGTTTCCAGGCTGGTCTTGAACTCCTTAGCTCAAGCAATCCTCCCACCTCAGGCTCCCAAAGTGCTGGGATTACAGGTATGAACCATTTCACCCAGCCAGTATTGGTTACTTGTGATAAATAAACCATATTAATGTAAGATATTAACAATGAGGGAAATTGGGTGCAGGGTATATGAGAACTCTCTGTGCTATCATCACAATCTTTCAATAAACCTTAAACTATTCAAAAATGGAGTTTATTTTTTAAAAATTACACATACAAATATGCTTTGCCAGCAGGGTGCGGTGGCTCATGCCTGTAATCCCAGCACTTTGGGAGGCTGAGGCAGGAGGATCACTTGAACCCAGGAGTCTGAGAAAAGCCTGGGCAACAAAGCAAGACCTTCTATCTAAAACAAAACAAACAAAAATTAAAAATTAGCCAGGCGTGGCAGCACACACCTGTAATCCTGGCTACTCAGGAGGCTGAGCTGGGAGGATTGCTTGAGCCCAGGAGGTCGAGGCTGCAGTGAGCTGTGATTGTGTAATGGCACCACTGCACTCAAGCCTGGGCAATAGATCGAGACTCTGTCTCAAAAAAATATGTTTGCTTAGCAAACCACATAATGTATGCCTAAATTGTTGTTTTCCTATGTTTTAACATGATTTATAGGTTATTTCTTATTAGGAAAAGTATTTTATTTCTTAATTATCTATCATTAGAACAATGTATGACATGCTAATTATAAATTATATACTAGCAAAATCTCAATGCATTTTTATTGAATTTTTTTAGTTTATCATTGACAAACGGGAAGGGGAAACGATCAGGGTTACAGTGAACAAAAGGGAAGGATAAAGGACTGGAATAGAGGCCTAATACCACCACAGTCTTTACCTTTATTTTTTCCTCATGCAATTAAACTCAGCCTCTTAGCATATCCTATTCTTGAGTGAAGCAGGGAGGCAGTGTCACAGCACTGAAACCACAGGCTCTGAATTCTCACAGACCAGACTTGCATCCTGGTTCTCTACCACGTACCACTTGTGTGGTTAGGGGAAATTATTTATCTCTACAAGCTTCAGGCTCATCATATGGGACCAAAGGATAATAATATCTCCCATTAGGATGGTTGCTAATATTAAATGAGATGACATATATACAATGCTTAACACAGTGTATATATAAACTCCCAACTGGTAGCTATTATTATTATTAAAGGGGTGTAAAATTTGGCCAGCCATGGTTGTAAAAGCAAAGTAGAAAATAAATATCTGGCCAGGTGTGCTGGCTCATGCCTGTAATCCCAGCACTTTGGGAAGCCAAGGCGGGTGGGTCAGCTGAGGTCAGGAGTTCGAAACCAGCCTGGCCAACATGGCAAAACCCCGTCTCTACTAAAAATACAAAAATTAGCCGGGCATGGTGGCGTGGGCCTGTGTTCCCACCTATTCAAGAGGCTGAGGCAGGAGAATCATTTGAACCTGGGAGGTGGAGATTGCAGTTGCAGTGCGCCGAGATGGCGTCACTGCACTCCAGCCTGGGCAACAAAGCAAGACCTTGTCTCAAAAAAAGAAATATCCATGAGTTCAAAGAGAGATATAAACAATCGAATAAGTAAATGGGGAGAATAGATAAATCTTCTGTACAGAATTCCAGATAATGTATGCACACAGGGCTCCTCAGAAAGGGCTACATAACTCTTCACTCCTTAACACTGGTTGCTGGTAGTGACTTCCTTCCACAGTGTACAGGATGGGGGGTGAGGAGGAAGTAACTTCATGGTGGGGAAACCTACTAAACACTGCTCGGCCAGGTGATGAAGGTTAATTTCAAAACTGATATGCCCTGCTGCTAACATGGTGTGATAAGCATGGCACTTCACCTCTTACGGTCTTCCTCCCAAAAACCTACAACTCCTGCCCATCCATGAGAAAAACATCAGACAAACCCCAACTGAAGGGCATTTTAAAAACACCTAATACCCCTCAAAGCTGTCAAGGTCGGCACAAACAAGGAGAATCTGAGGAAGTGTCACGGTCTAGGCAAGCGTAAGGAGACATAACGATTCAATCTAATGTGGTATCTCGAATGGAATTCTGGTACATGAAAAGGACGTTGGGTCTGTGAAATAAAATAATAATAATAATAAGGACATTAGGTAAAACTAAAGAAAACTGAGTTATGGACTTTAGTTAATACTAACACATCAGTTTTGGTTTACTTGTTGTAATAAATGCACCATACTAATGTAAGATGTTAACAAAAGAGGAGGGCCCAGGAGTTCAAGACCAGCCTCAGCAACATGGCAAAACCCCGCCTCTGCAAAAAATACAAAATAATAATAATAGCCAGGCAACACATGCCTGTAGTCCCAGCTACTCGGGAGGATCGCTTGAGCCCCAGAGGCAGAGGTTGCAGTGAGCCCAGATCATGCCACTGCACTCCAATCTGGGGGACAGAGTAAGACCCTGTCTGAAAAAATAGGGGAAACTGACTTTGTTTGGGGTATATGGGAACTCTCTATCCTATCTTCATAATTTTTCTGTGACTCTAAAACTATTGTAAAATAAAAAGTTCATGTTTTAAAAAGCAGTAGGAATAGAATGTTTGTTACAGTAATTGGGAACTACCTATTTTAAACTTACAGCAGGCTTATCTTTGTTTATTAATTTGTTAAAATAATTGGAGACTCCATGATAGCCATGTGAGAACTTGGATCTACATGGATGGTATGAACTAGTTTAGGGTTAAAAAACGAACAGAATATCCTCGGTTTAGTGGGACGCCTCTGCCCCCTAGTGGCTAAACATTCAAACTGCGTTTAGTGGCAAAGGACAGCCTGCAAGCTTCAGTCACTTGATGTTTCAGGGTCTGGACAAGAGTGGAGACATTCTCAGAGCCTCTGATCTACTAGGATCGTACTCCAGTTTGTTCGTATACCCAGAACCACCGCTGAGTGATCCCTGAAGACGTTGGTACATGCACGTGAGGGAACCAGCTGATGGGAATGTAAAGGGCAGGAGAGCAGTTTGACACGTGAATAGGAAGCCTTACAAATGTGTATAGGCCAGGTGCAGTGTGACTCACGCCTGTAAATCTAGCACGTTGGGAGGCTGAACTGGGCAGATCGCTTGAGCTCAGGAGTTTGAGACCAGCCTGGGCAATATGGCGAAACACCTTCTTTACAAAAAAAAAAAAAAATTTACAAAAATTAGCTGGGCATGGTGTGCACACCTGTGGTCCCAGTTACTCGGGGTGGGGGGCAGGGGTGGCGGGGAGGGGAGTAAGGGCTGAGGTGGGAGGATGGTTTGAGTCTGGGAGGTGGAGCTTGCAGTGAGCCGAGATCACTGACATGGTTTAAATGTTCATGATATAATGTTTAGCAAAACTCTAAACAGTGTGGTCAAAACTTAAAGGAATACCACAGCTATATATATATATATAATTTGTATCTACTAGGCTAGCAGCATCTGAGACATACATCTGTGGTCCCACCAGGACTTTTATCTC
>NW_026652469.1:0-50141 GCF_009828535.3 Hylobates moloch
GGGGGGGTGCCTCCCAGTTAGGCTGCTCAGGGGTGAGGGACCCACTTTAGGAGGCAGTCTGTCCGTTCTCAGATCTCCAGCTGCGTGCTGGGAGAACCACTACTCTCTTCAAAGCTGTCAGTCAGACAGGGACCTTTAAGTCTGTGGAGGTTCTTGCTGAGTTTTTGTTTGTCTGTGCCCTGCCCCCAGAGGTGGAGCCTATAGAGGCAGGCAGGCCTCCTTGAGCTGTGGTGGGCTCCACCCAGTTCGAGCTTCCTGGCTGCTTTGTTTACCTAAGCAAGCCTGGGCAATGGCGGGCGCCCCTCCCCCAGCCTCGCTGCCGCCTTGCAGCTTGATCTCAGACTGCTGTGCTAGCAATCAGCGAGACTCCGTGGGCACAGGACCCTCCGAGCCAGGTGCGGGACACAATCTCCTAGTGTGCCGTTTTCCAGGCCCGTTGGAAAAGCGCAGTATTGGGGTGGGACTGACCCGATATTCCAGGTGCCGTCTGTTTCCCCTTTCTTTGACTAGGAAAGGGAACTCCCTGACCCCTTGCACTTCCCGAGTGAGGTAATGCCTCGCCCTGCTTCGGCTCGCGCACAGTGCGCTTCACCGACTGTCCTGCACCCACTGTTAGGCACTCCCTAGTGAGATGAAACCGGTACCTCAAGCAGAAATGCAGAAATCATCCGTCTTCTGTGTCGCTGGGGCTGGGAGCTGGAGACCGGAGCTGTTCCTATTCGGCCATCTTGGCTCCACCCTTCCTGAAACACTCTTTTTGTAGAATCTGCAAGTGGACATTTGGAGCACTTTGAGGCCTATTGTGGAAAAGGAAATATCTTTACCTAAAAATTAGACAGAAGCATCCTGAGTAACTTCTTTGTGGTGTGTGCATTCATCTCACAGAGTTGAAAATTTCTTTTGACTGATCAGTTTTGAAACACTCTTTTTGTAGAATCTGCAAGTGGACATTTGGAGTGCTTTGAGCCCTATTGTGGAAAAGGTAGTATCTCCATATAAAAACTAGACAGAAGCATTCTGAGAAACTTCTTTCTGTTGTGTGCATTCATCTCACAGGGTTGAACCTTTCCTTTGATTGAGAATTTTGAAACAATCTTTTTGTAGAATCTGTAGTGGACATTTTGAGCGCTTTATGGCCTATTGTGGAAAAGGAAATATCTTAACATAAAAACTAGGCAGAAGCTTTCTGAGAAACTTCTTAGTAGTGTGTCCATCTCACATAATTGAACATTTTCTTTTGATTGAGCAATTCTGAAACACTCTTTATGTAGAATCTGCAAGTGGATATTTGGAGCACTTTGAGGCCTACTGTGGAAAAGAAAATATCTTCATATAAAAGCTAGACAGAAGCATTCTGAGAAACTACTTTCTGTTGTGTGCATTCATCTCACATGGTTTAATCTTTCCTTACACTGAGCAGTTTTGAAACTCTCCTTTGTAGATTCTGCAATTTGACATTTGGAGCGCTTTGTGGCCTATTGCCGAAAAGGAAATATCTTCACATAAAAACTAGAGAGAAGCAATTTGAGAAACTTCTTAGTGGTGTGTCCATTCATCTCACAGAATTGAACCTGTTTTTTGATTGAGCAGTTTTGAAGTATGCTTTTTGTAGAATCTGCAAGTGGACACTTGGATCGCTTTGAGGCCTATTGTGGAAAAGGAAATATCTTCACATTAAAGCTAGTGGAAGCACACTGAGAAACTTTCTGGTGTTTGCATTCATCTCACAGAGTGGAACATTTCTTTTGATTTAGCAGTTTTGAAACATTCTTTTTCTAGAATCTGCAAGTGGACATTTTGAGCACTTTGAGGCCTATTGCGGAAAAAGAAATATCTTCCCATAAAAACTAGACAGAAGCACTCTGAGAAACTTCTTTGTGGTGTTTGCATTCATCTCACAGAGTTGAACTTTTCTTTGGATTGAGCAGTTTTGAAACACTATGTAGAATCTGCAAGTGGACATTTGGAGTGCTTTTGAGGCCTATTGCGGAAAAGGAAATATCTTCACATTAAAATTAGACAGAAGCATTCTGAAAAACTTCTTTGCAGTTTGTCCATTCATCTCACAGAATTGAACCTTTCTTTTGATTGCACAGCTTTGAAATACTCTTTATGTGTAATCTGCAAGTGGACATTTGGAGCGCTTTGAGGCCTATTGTGGAAAAGGAAATATCTTCACAAAAAAACTAGACAGAATCATTCTGAGAAACTTCTTTCTGTTGTGTGCATTCATCTCACAGGGTTGAAACTTTCCTTTGACTGAACAGTTTTGAAATAATCTTTTTGAAGAATCTGCAAGTGGACATTTGGAGCACTTTGTGGCCTATTGTGGAAAAGGAAATATCTTCCCATAAAAACTACACAGAAGCATCCTGAGAAACTTCTTTGTGGTGTGTGCATTTGTCTCACTGAGGTGAACCTTTCTTTTGATTAAGCAGTTTTGACACACTCTTTTTGTAGGATCTGCAAGTGGTCATTTGGAGTGCTTTGAGGCGTATTGTGGAAAAGGAAATATCTCCACATAAAAACTAGACAGAAGCATTCTGAGAAACTTCTTTCTGTTGTATAAAAACTAGACAGAAGCATTCTGAGAAACTTCTTTCTGTTGTGTGTATTCATCTCACAGGGTTTAACCTTTCCTTAGATTGAACAGTTTTGTAACACTCCTTTGTAGAATCTGCAGGTGGACATTTGGAGTGCTTTGAGGCCTATTGTGGAAAAGGAAATGTCTTCACACTAAAACTAGTAGAAGCACTGTGAGAAACTTCTTTGTGGTGTTTGCATTCATCTCACAGAGTTGAACAGTTATTTTGATTGAGCAGTTTTGAAACACTCTTTTTCTTGAATCTGCAAGTGTACATTTTGAACACTTTGAGCCTATTGAGGAAAAAGAAATATCTTCACATAAAAACTAGACAGAAGCACTCCGAGAAACTTCTGTGTGGTGTGTGCTTTCATCTCACAGAGTTGAAACTTTCTTTTGATTGAGCAGGTTTGAAGGAGTCTTTTTGAAGAATACACAAGTAAACATTTGGTGCGTTTTGTGGCATATTGTGGAAAAGGAAATATCTTCACATAAAAACTAGACAGAAGCATTATGAGAAACTTCACTGTGGTTTGTGCATTCATCTCACAGAGTTCAACTTTTCTTTTGACTAAGCAGTTTTGAAACACTTTTTTTGTAGTATCTGCAAGTGGACATTTTGACCGCTTTGAGGTTTATTGTGGAAAAGGAAATATCTTCACCTAAAAATTAGACAGAAGCATCCTGAGAAACTTCTTTGTGGTGTGTGCATTCATCTCACAGTGTTGAACATTTCTTTTGATTGATCAGTTTGGAAACAATCTTTTTGTAGAATCTGCCGTGGACATTTTGAGGGCTTTATGGCCTATTGTGGAAAAGGAAATATCTTAACATAAAAACTAGGCAGAAGCATTCTGAGAAACTTCTTAATGGTGTGTCCATTCATCTCACATTATTGAACGATTTTTTTGATTGAGCAGTTTTGAAACACTCTTTATGTAGAATCTGCAAGTGGACATTTGGAGCGCTTTGTGGTGCGTTGTGGAAAAGGAAATTTCTTCACATAAAAACTAGACAGAAGCAATCTGAGAAAATACTTTGTGGTGTGTGCATTCACCTCACAGATTTGGAACTTTCTTTTGATGGAGCAATTTTGAAATTCTCTTTTTGTCGAATCTGCAAGTGGAGATTTGGAAGGTTTTGAGGCCTATGGTGGTAAACGAAATATCTTCACATAAAAACTAGACAGAGCAATTCTGAGAAACTTCTTTGTGTTGTTTGAATTCACCTCACACAGTTAAACCTTTTTTTTGATTGAGCATTTCTGAAACTCTCTTTTTGTAGAATCTGCAAGTGCACATTTGGAGCACTATGAGGTCCATGATGGAAAAGGAAATATGTTCACATAAAAACTAGAAAGAGAAGAATTCTGAGAAAATTCTTTGTGATGTGTGCTTTCATCTCACAGAGTTCAATCTTTGTTTTTACTGAGCAGTTTTGAAACACTCTTTTTGTAGGATCTGCATGTGGATTTCTGGAGTGCTTTGTGGCCTATGGTGGAAAAAGAAATATCTTCACATAAAATCTAGATAGAAGTGATATGAGAAACTTCTTTGTGATGTGTGCATTCATGTCACAGAGTTATACCATTCTTTTGAATGAGCAGTTTTGAAACTCTCTTTTTGTGGAATCTGCAATTGGACATTTGGAGAGCTTTGAGGCCTATGGTGGAAAAGGAAATATCTTCACATAAAAACTGGACAGAAGTCTGAAAAATTTCTTTGTGGTGTGTGCGTTCATCTATCTGAGGGGCAAATTTCAGACACTCATAGAAGTGTGATAGAATCTTATGTGAGGCACAAACTCTCAGAACCCAGCTCCAGTGATCTAGAATCCTTTGTGATGGATGAACATTCAGACCCTCGTAACAGTGTTCTGGAATCCTGACTGAGTGTCAAACTCTTAGTACCATCAGCAGTGTCATAGAATCCTTTGTGAGGGACAAGCATTCAGAACTTCGAAGCAATGTTCTGGAATCCCAGGTGAGGGACAAGCACTCAGAACCCATTAGCAGAGTTCTGGAATCCTATGTGAGGGACAAGCACTCAGAACCCATTAGCAGAGTTCTGGAATCCTATGTGAGGGACAAACACTCAGAACCCAGTAGCAGTGTTCTGGAATCCTATGTGAGGGACAAACAAAACCCAGTAGCAGTGTTCTGGAATCCTATGTGAGGGACAAACACTCAAAACCCAGTAGCAGTGTTCTGGAATCCTATGTGAGGGACAAACACAACCCAGTAGCAGTGTTCTGGAATCCTATGTGAGGGACAAACACTCAAAACCCAGTAGCAGTGTTCTGGAATCCTATGTGAGGGACAAACCCTCAGATCTAAGCCTCAGTGTTCTAAAATCCTTTGTGAGGGACAAACAGAATCCAGCAGCAGTTTTCCAGAATCCTTTGAGAGGGACAAATATTAAGAATCTCATAGCAGTGTTCTGGAATCATATGTGAAGGACAAACACTCTGAACCCAGTAGCAGTGTTTTGGAAAACCATCTGAAGGACAAACACTCAGAACCTTGCAGCAGTGTTCTGGAATCCTCTGTGAGGGACAAACACTCACAATCCAGCAGCACTGTTCTAGAATCCTTTGTGAGGGACAAACACTCAGAACCCAGCTGCAGTATCCTGGAATACTTTGTGAGAGACAAACATTCAGACCCTTGAAACAGTGTTTTGGAATCCTATGTGAGGGACAAATATTCAGACCCTAAAGCAGTGTTCTGGAATCCTATGTGAGGGACAAACACTCAGAACCCGGCAGCAGTATTCTGGAATCCTCTGTGAGGGACAAAAATTCAGACACTAAAGCAGTGTTCTGGAATCCTATGTGAGGGACAAAGACTCAGAACCCAGCGGCAGTGTTCTAGAATATTTTGTGAGGGACAAACATTAACAACCTCATAGCATTGTTCTGGAATCTTATGTGAGGGACAAAAATGCTGAACACAGCAGCGGTGTTTTGGAATCACATGTGAGGTACAATCATTCAGTACCCAGCAGCAGTGTTCTGGAATCCTTTGTGAGGGACAAACAAAAACCTTGTAGCAGAGTTCTGGAATCATAGGTGGGGGACAAATACTCTGAACCCAGCAGCAGTGTTTTGGAATCGCATGTGAGGGACAAACACTAAGAAACCAACAGCAGTGTTCTAGAATCCTGTGTGACAGACATTCACAACATCGTAGCAATGTTCTGGTATCCTATGTGAGTGACAAACACTAAGAACCCAGCATCGGTGCACAAGAATCCTATGTGAGGAACAAACGCTCAGACCCAGCAACAGGGTTGTGGAATCCTACGTGAAGGACAAACACTGAAAACATAGCAGTAGTGTTCTGGAAACCTATGTGAGGGACAAACACTCGGAACCCAGAAGCAGTGTTCTAGAATCCTTTGTGAGGGGCAAACATTAAGAATCTCCTAGCAGTGTTCGGGAATCGTATGTGAAGGCCAAAACTCTGAACCCAGCAGCAGTGTTTTGTAATCCCGTGTGAGGGACAAACAGAACCCAGCAGCAGTGTTCTAGAATAATTTGAGAAAAACAGAACCCAGCAGTAGTGTTCTAGAATACTCTTATTTCTTTATTTGCTGATTTGCCCTGCACAAAATCTTTAGTACAATGTTGACTAGAAGAGTTCAAAGTATATATCCTATTCTTATCTCTGACCATAGCGAGAAAGTATCCTTTCTTTCACCATTAAGTTGAATATTTGCTGTTGGCTCTTCACAGGTGCCATGCATCTGGTTTAAAAAGTTCTCTATTCCTGGTTCGTTGAGTTTTTATTTTTATTTTTAATGATTAAACATTTGGATTTTCTTAAATGTCTTTCCTGAATCTATCGAGATGATCATGAAATTCTTCTTTCTTATTCTATGGATAAGATGTATTACCTTCATGGATTTTGGGCTGTTAAACCAACCTGGGATTACTAGTATAAATTTCAGTTTGTTATAGTGTATAATTCTTTTATATGTTGCTAGATTTGATTTGTTAGTATTTTTTAAGGAATTTTGCATTTATACTTTTAGTAGTTTTATTTTTCTATGCTCTTTGGACTAGTTTTTGTATCAAGGTAACACTGGCCCCACAGAATAAATTAGGAAGTGAATATTTCTCTTTTTGAAAAAAGCTAATCAAGAATTTATAACAATTATTCAATGCTAACAATATTATAAATTATTAATTTCTCTAATTTTTATTTTCTTCCTTCTGCTTGCTTTAGGTTATTTTGCTCTTTATTCCAGTGCATTAATGTGGAAGCTCATCTTATCCTTTCATTTGTCTTTTCATTTTCGAAAGAGTGTCTTTTTAGCATCAGGTGAGCTCCCCAGGTTGGGGAGTACTCTCCATGTTTATTGCTGTACAACAACAGCAGGTAATATGTCCTGAAGACAATGGAAACTTAACATTCAAAATTCTCTTAGATTCCACCTTATATGATATGTCTGTCCCTTTGATTTGTCCTAATTGCTACCCTTTCTCTATTATAAACCATGAGTACAATAGCATTCAATGAGTTCTGTGAGTCTTTCTAGTAAATTCTTGAAACTGAGGGTGTTCTGGGGAAATCCCTGAACTGGCAGTTGGTGTCAGAAGTGAGAAGTCTTATATGGCCTCTTCCTTTGAACTTTGCAGCTGGACCCACACTCTGCACAATTTGGGCCAGAAGTCTCGTGTTGTCTTTGCAGCCTAAAGTGTCTTGTAGTTTGTGTAACCCTCAATAAATTTGCTTTCATCAAATATTGTATTTGTTAACCCGAAATTACCATCATGTTTTTTTCTCCAAACAACTAACATTGGGAGAAATAGCCAGCTGAATCTGTAACTCAACAGAAACAAGTGATCCATATACCATATAAGTGGCGATTTCATTTTGCCTCCTTCCACCAAATCTCAGCAACCTCAACAATTGCCATGAGCCACTGTAGGCCTACTGGCTACAAACAAACAGATATCTTTTAAAAGCTCTTCATACTCCCATTTGATAAATTTCCCAGCAAAGAGATGCCTACTTTAGCTCTATGCAAGTGGCTCATATTCACGAAGTCTGGAGACATTATTCATGTAGTGTGAGAAAATCATCCCAGCGATGCCAGTACATTCTCCTTCCCATGATCTGCTTAGTTTGCAAACATATTCAGGCCATGCACAGTACAATAATATTATGGAGGGCATTGAAACTTAGATTGAGCATTGTAGTACAGTCTCACATCAATGAATGATCGGAATATGTTTAAGAGATGCATCCATAGGTCTAAAACACCAAAAGCAATGGCAACAAAAGCCAAAATTGACAAATGGGATCTCATTAAACTAAAGAGCTTCTGCACAGCAAAAGAAACTACCATCAGAGTGAACACGCAACCTACAGAATGGGAGAAAATTTTTGCAACCTACTCATCTGACAAAGGGCTAATATCCAGAATCTACAATGAACTCAAACAAATTTACAAGAAAAAAACAAACAACCCCATCAAAAAGTGGGCAAAG
The DNA here is from genome assembly GCF_009828535.3 of Hylobates moloch. Classification (NCBI taxonomy): domain Eukaryota; kingdom Metazoa; phylum Chordata; class Mammalia; order Primates; family Hylobatidae; genus Hylobates; species Hylobates moloch. The sequence goes on from NW_026652469.1 coordinate 8,081, forward strand.
GACATGAACAGACACTTCTCCAAAGAAGACATTTATGCAGCCAGAAAACACATGAAGAAATGCTCATCATCACTGGCCATCAGAGAAATGCAAATCAAAACCACAGTGAGATACCATCACACACCAGTTAGAATACCCATCATTAAAAAATCAGGAAACAACAGGTGCTGGAGAGGATGTGGAGAAATAGGAACACTTTTACACTGTTGGTGGGACTGTAAACTAGTTCAACCATTGTGGAAGTCAGTGTGGCGATTCCTCAGGGATCTCGAACTAGAAATACCATTTGACCCAGCCATCCCATTACTGGGTATATACCCAAAGGACTATAAATCATGCTGCTATAAAGACACATGCACACGTATGTTTATTGCGGCACTATTCACAATAGCAAAGAGTTGGAACCAACCCAAATGTCCAACAACGATAGACTGGATTAAGAAAATGTGGCACATATACACCATGGAATACTATGCAGCCATAAAAAATGATGAGTTCGTGTCCTTTGTAGGGACATGGATGAAACTGGAAAACATCATTCTCAGTAAACTATCGCAAGGACAAAAAACCAAACACCGCATGTTCTCACTCATAGGTGGGAATTGAACAATGAGAACTCATGGACACAGGAAGGGAAACATCACATTCCGGGTACTGTTGTGGGGTGGGGGGTGGGGGGGTGGGGACAGCATTAGGAGATACACCTAATGCTAAATGACGAGCTAATGGGTGCAGGAAATCAACATGGCACATGGATACATATGTAACAAACCTGCACATTGTGCACATGTACCCTAAAACCTAAAGTATAAAAAAAAAAAAAAAAAAAGAGATGCATCCATAGGCAATTTCATCATTTTGCAAACATCGGAGAGAATATTACAAACACCTAGATTGTACAACCAACCACGTCTAGGTTATATGGTATAGCCTCTCTCTCCTAGGCTACAAACCTGTGTACTATATTACTGTATTGAATACTGCAGGCAATAAGAACACAGTGGAAAGAGTTTATGTATCTAAACATACTTAAATATAGAAAAGTATGTACAAATATGCATTATAATCTCATGGGACTACTTTTGTATATGTAATCCGTCTTTGACTGAATGTTATTAGGCATGACATGACTCTATGACAAAAATAAAATAACACATTGTAAAAAACGTACACATGTATCAAACATATTAACATTATAAAAATAAAAATATTAAGTGTAAGAATTTGTAATGATCACAAAATATTCACTGCTTATATTTTAGTAGAGTTTCAAATGCCTAGTTTAATTGCTATTTATTTCTTTGTGTATTTTAAACATGTATATAATAAATATTTTTCAGGTTCAACTATATATCAGTCCCACTGGCTCTTATAAAATTATTTAAAATCAATAAGTAAATAATGTATATATATACACACACATGTGTATCAGTGAGTGTGTGTGCATGTACGTGTGTACATGTAACTGTACATGTGTGTAAATATAATTGGATGCATCCTAATATTTACCCTTACTTACAAGATTTCCAAGATTCATTTATTGTCTTTAGATGATGTGCATTTACAAGTTTACCAAACAAAACTGTAATCATGGAAAATATCAAAATGATTTTAAATTCATCTTGTGCATATAAATGGTTTCCTTAAATTTATGTTTCTTGCAAACCTTGCAGTAATGCTCAAGCACAAAATAATTTTCTAAAAAAAAGATTTTCTCAGTCATTAATTTTTAATAAATATTTCTCCCCACTAACTAATGTGAATTAATTCTTAATTCTTAATTATAGAATAATGTTGCCCTTCAGAGTTCTGAAACTTTTGCATATTGTATACATTTCACTAAATATAACACCTTCTGAAAAATTGGCATTAATTAATGTCACTCAGTAGTTATTGATTTCAAAGAAGTTAAATACTATTCATATTCTGAATCACAAGGGTATTGTGGCACCTAATTTAATCAAGCTCTTTGTATCATCATCTACTCTTTAATTACTTAACTAACATTTCTCTGAGTGAGAAAGATTGAGCGGGTTATTGTGCTTCTTTAAGATGCAACTTTTGCTTAATCTACAGATAGGCAATGCTCCCTATAAAGGACAAAGAGAAAACTGAAGGAGCAATACAGATGTGACAGGCATGGAAAAAGACAATACATTTATAAAACAAATAGGGCCACAGATGACGATAAGGAGGATCAAACCTTGAGATACTGACTCACTTTATAACTGCCCTGTATAATAGAGCAAATCATTTGTTAATTTGAGTGGAATGTAAAGTAATGTAATGTAATGGAATGGAATGAAGTGGATTGGAGTGGAGTGGAGAGGATTGGAATGGAATGGATGGTAATGAAATGGAATGCAATGCAATGGAACAGATTGGAATGGAATGGAGTGGAGGGGAATGCAATGTAGTGGAATGGAGTAGAAAGGAGAGGAGAGGAGTGGAGTGGAGAGGAGTGGAATGGAATGGAATGCAATGGAATGGAATGCAAAGGAATGGAATGGAATCAAATGAAATGCAGTCGATTTGAGTGGACTGGAGTGGAATGGAATAGAATGGAATGAAATGGAATGCAATGGAACGGAATGGAATGGAATGGAGTGGAGTGGATTGGAGGCAGTGTAGTGGAATAAAGAAGTTAACAGTGGAGTGGAGTGGAGTGGAATAGAGTGAAATGGTATGGAATGTAACGGAAAAGAATGGAATAGAATGGATTGGAGTGGAGAGGAATGGGAATGAATGGACTGGAGTGTAGTGGAGTACAGTAGAGTGGATTCAAGTGGAATGTAATGGAATGGAATGGAATGGAAAGGAATTGAATGGAATGAAGTGGATTGGAGTAGAGTGGAGTGGATTAGAAGGGAATGGAATGTGATGCAATGCAATGGAACGGAAAGGAATGGAATGTAATGGAATGGAGTGGAGTGCATTGTAGTGAAATGGAGTAGAAAGGAATGGAGTGGAGAGGAGTGGAATGGAATGGAATGGAATAGAATTGAATGGAGTGGAATGGAGAGGGGATAAATGGGAAGGAATGGAATGGAGAAGAGTGGAGTGCGTTGGAGTGGAGTGGAGTGGAGTGGATTCGACTGGAATGGAAGGAATGGAATTCAGTGGATTTTAGTGGAGTGGACTGGAGTAGAATGCAAAGGAATGCAAGGGAATGGAATGGAATGGAGTGCAATGGAATGGAATGGAAAGGAATGGAGTGGAATGGAGAGCAGTGTATTGGAATGGAGTAGAAAGGAATGGAGTGGTGTCTAGTGAAGTGGAATGTAATGGAATGAAAAGGAAAGGAGTAGAGTGGAGTGGAGTTGAATGGGAAGAAATGGAATGGATTAGAGTGGATTGCATAGTAGAGGAGTGGAGTGGAGTGGATTTCAGTGGAATGGAATAGAATAGAATAGAGTGGCATGGAAAGGAATGTAATTCTGTGGATGAGAGTGGAGTGCAATGGAGTGGAGTGGAATGGAATGGAAGGGAATGGAATGGAATGGAATGCAATGGAACGGAATGGAATGGAAGGGAATGGAATGGAGTGGAGTGCAGCACAGTGGAATGGAGTAGAATGGAATGGAGTGGAGTGGAGTGGAATGCAATTTAAAGGAGAGGAGTGGAGTTGACAAGGTTAGAGCAGAGTGGATTCGAGTGGAATGGAATGGAATGGAAAGGCATGGAGTGGAATGGAATGCAGAGTATCGGAGTGGAGTGGAATGGAATGGAATGGAATGAAATGCAATGGAACCGAATGGAATGGAATGGGATGGAATGGAGTGGAGTGGAGTGCAGTGTGGTGGGAATGGAGTACAAAGGAAGGGAGTGGAGTGGAGTGGGGAGGAATGCAATTGAATGGAATGGAATGGAATGGAGTTGACTGGAATGGGAAGGAATGGAATGTAGTGGAGTTTAGTAGAGTGGAGTGGTTTCTAGAGGAAAGGAATGGAATGGAAAGGGTTGAAATGGAAAGGAATGTAATGTAATGGAATGGAATGCAATGAAATGGAATGACTGATATGGAATGGCATGGAAAGGAATTGAATGGAGTGGAGTGAAGTGCAGTGTCGTGGAATGGAGTACAAAGGAAGAGAGTGGAGTGGAGTGGGGTGGAATTCAATGGAATGGACTAGAGTTGAATGGAATGGGAAGGAATGGAATGGAGTGGAGTGGAGTGGAGTGGAATGGAGTGGAGTGGAGTGGAGTGGAATGGAGTGGAGTGGAGTGGAATGGAGTAGAGTGGATTCCAGTGGAATGGAATGGAATGGAAAGGAATGGAATGGAATGGAATGGAATGGAAAGGAATGGAATGGAATGGAATGGAATTTAATCGAATGGAAACAGTGTACAGGAGAGGATTGGAATGGAGTGGAGAATGGAGTGGAAAGGAATGGAAGGGAATGGAATGGAATGAAATGAAATGGAAAGGAATGGAGGGTAGTGGTGTGTATTGTAGTGGAATGATGTAGAAAGGAGTGGAGAGGATTGCAGTGGAATGGAGTGGAATGGTGTGGAAAGGAATGGAATGGAATGCAGTGGACTGGAGAGGAATGGAAGGGAGTGGAATGGAATGGAATGGAATTGAGTGCAGTGGATTGGAGTGGAGTGGAGTGGAATGGAATGGAATGGAAGGGAATGGAATGGAACAGAAAGGAATGCAATGGAAACGAATGGAATGGAAGGGAATGGAATGGAGTGGAGTGGAATGCAGTGTAATGGAATGGAGAAGAAATGAAAGGGGTGGAGTGGCATGGAGAGGAGTGGAATGGAGTGGAGTGGAGTGCAGTAGAATGGGAAGAAATTGAATGGAGTGAAGTTGAGTGGATTGGAGTGGATTCGAGTGGAATGCAATGGAATGAAATGGAATGGAATCAAATGGAGTTGAGTAGAGTGGAGTGGAATGGGAAGGAATAAACTGGATTGGAGTGTCGTGGAGTGGAATAGAGTGGATTTGAGTGGAATGGAATGCAGAGGATTGGAGTGGAGTGCAGTAGAGTGGAATGGAATGGAATGGAATGCAATGCAATGCAATGGAAGGAAAGGAATAGAATTGAATGGAAAGCAGTGGAGTGGAATACAGTGTAGTGGAATGGAGTAGAAATGAACGGTGTGGAGTGGAGTGGAATGGAATGGAATGGAATGAAATGGAATGCAGTGGTTTGGAGTGGAGAAGAAAGAAATGGACTGGAGTGGAGGAATAGAAAGCAATGGCATAGAATGCAAAGGAATGGATTGGAATGGAATGGAAGGGAATGGAGTGGAGTGCAAGGCAGTGGAAAGGAGTAGAAAGGAATGGAGTGGAGTGGATTGGAATGGAATGGAATGGAGTGGAGTGGAGTGGAATGGGAATGAATTGAGTGGAGTGGAGTTTAAGAGAGTGGATTACAGTGGTTTGGAATGAATTGGAATGGAATGGAATTGAATGCAGTGGATTGGAGTGTAATGGAGCGGAGTGGAAAGGAATGGAATGGAAGGGAATGGAATGGAATGGAATGGAATGCAATGGAATGGAATGAAATGGAATGGAATCGAGTGGAGAGGGCTGCAGTGTAGTGGAATGGAGTAGAAAGGAATGGAGCATAAAGCAGTGGTGTTGAGTGGAATGGAATGTGAAGGAATGAAATGGGGTGGAGAGAAGTGGAGTGGAGTGAAGTGGATTCGAGTAGATTTGAGTGGCATGGATTGGAATGGAATGGAATGCAGTGGATTGGTGTTGAGTGGAGTAGATAGGAACAGAATGGAAGGGAATGGAATGGAGTGGAATGCAATGGAAGGGAATGGAATGAAATGGAATGGAATGGAATGGAATAGAATGGAGTGAAGTGGAGTACAGTGTAGTGAAATGGAGTAGAAAGGAATGAAGTGGAGTGGAGTGGAATGGAATGCAGTGGAGTGGAGTGGAGTGGGGTGGTATAGAATGGAGTGGAGAGAAGAGTGGAGAGGAATGGAATGGAAGGTAAAGGAATGGAATGGTGAAATGAAATGTGAGCTGTGATTCTGCCACTGCAATATTGAAAGGGTGAAAGAGTGAGATCATAACGACAGAAAAGAATGGAATGGAATGCAGTGGAATGGAATGGAATTGACTGCAATGGAGTGGACAGAAATGGAGATTAGGGGAGTGGACTTGAGTGTAGTGGAGTGGAGTGGAATGTAGAGGAAAGGAATGGGATGGAACAGAATTCAGTGGAGTGGAGTGGAGTGGAGTGGATTGTAGTTGAGTGGAGTGGAATGGAATGGAAAGCAATGCTACGGAATGGAAAGGAATGCAATGCAATGGAATGGAATGCAGTGATTTGGATTACAGTGGAGTGGAGTGGTATGGAATGGAATGGAAGGGAATGGAATGGAATGGAATGGAATGGAACGGAATGGAATAGAATGGAATGGAGTGGAGTGGAGTGGAGTGCAGTGTAGTGGAACAGAGTAGAAAGGAATGGAGAGGAGTGGAGTGGAATGGAATGGAATAGAGTGGAGTGGAGGCGAGTAGATTGGAGTAGAGTGGATTTGAGTGGAATGCAATGGAATGGAAAGACATGGAATGGAATGGAATGGAATGGAATGGAATGGAATGGAATGGAATACAGTGTATCTGAGTTGAGTAGAGTGGAATGGAATGGAATGGAAAGAAATGCAATGGAATCGAATGGAATGGAATGGGATGGAAAGGAGTGGAGTGGAGTGCAGTGTGATGGAATGGAGTACAAAGGAAGGGTGCAATGGAATGGAATGGAATGGAATGGAGTTGACTGGAATGGGAAGGAATGGAATGGAGTGGACTGGAGTGGAGTGGAATGGACCAGAGTGGATTCGTGTGGAATGGAATGGAATGAAATGGAATCAAATGGAATGCAGTGGATTGGAGAGTATAGGAATGGAGTGGAGAGGAGTGGAATGGACAGAAATGGAAGGGAATGCAATGAAACGGAATGGAATGGAATGGAGAGGAGTGGAGTGCAGTGTAGTGGAATGATGTAGAAAGGAGTGGAGTCGATTGCAGTAGAGAGGAGTGGAATGATGTGGAATGGAATGGAATGGAATGGAATGGAATGGAATGGAAGTGACTGCAGTGGATTGGAGTGGAGGGGACTGCATTGGAATGTAATGGAATGGAAGGGAATGGAATGGAATTGAGTGCAGTGGATTGGAGTGGAGTGGAGTGGAATGGAATGGAATAGAATGGAATGCAATGGAAAGGAATGGAATGGAAAGGAATGGAGCGGAGTGCAGTGTAGTGGAATTGAGTAGAGAGGAATGGAGTGAAGTGGCATGGAGTGGAGTGGAATGGAATAGAATGTAGTGGAGTGGAGTGCAGTGGAATTGGAAGGAATGGAATGGAGTGTAGTGGAGTGGAGTGGATTCAAGTGGAATGGAATGGAGTGTAGTGGAGTGGAATGGGAAGGAATGAAATGGAGTGGAGTAGAGTGGTGTGAAGTGGGGTGTGGTGGTTTAGGGTGGATTCGAGTGGAATGGAATGGAATGGAATGCAGTGGAGTAGAGTGGTTTGAAGTGGGGTGTGGCGGTTTAGAGTAGATTTGAGTGGAATGGAATGGAATGGAATGCAGTGGAATGGAGTGGACTGGAGAGGAGTGGAATGGAATGCAATGGAAGGGAACGGAAAGGAATTGAATGCAATGGAAGGCATGGAATATAATTTAATGGAATGGAGTGAAGTGGAGTGGAATGGAGTAGAAAGGAATGGAGTGGTGTGGAATGGAATTTAGTGTAGTGGAATGGAATGGAAAGGAATGGAAAGGAGTGGAGTGGAGTGGATTGGAAAGGGATTGTATGGAATGGAGTGGGGAAGAGTGACATGGAGTGGAGTGGAGTAGAGGGCATTCGAGTGGAGTGGAATGGATTGGAATGGAATGGAATGCAGTGGATTGGAGAGGAATGAATTGGAATGGTATGGAATGGAAGGGAATGGAATGAAATGCAATGCAATGAAACGGAATGGAATGGAATGGAATAGAGTGGAGTGGAATGCAGTGTAGTGGAATGGAGTAGAAAGGAATGGAGTGGACTGGAGTGGAGTGGAGTGAAATGCAATGGAATGGAATTGAATGGAGTGGAATGGAGTGAAGTTGAATGAGAAGGAATGGAATGTCGTGGAGTGGAGAGGAGTGGAGTGGGTCAGATTGGAATGGAATAGAATGGAATGGAAAGGAATCGAAAGGAATGCAGTGGATTGGAGTGGAGGGAAGTGGAATGGAATGGAGTGGAGTGGATTGCAGTGCAGTGCAATGGAGCAGAAAGAAATGGAGTAGAGTGGAATGGAATGGAATGGAAGGGAATTGAATGGAATACAATGCAATGGAAAGGAATGGAATGGAATGTAATGTTACGGAATGGAATGGAGTGGTGCACAGTGTAGCGGAATAGAGCAGAATGGATTGGAGTGGAGTGGAATGGAAGAGAATGGAGTAGAGTGGAGTGCAGTGGAGTCGAATGGGAAGGAAAGGAACGAGGTAGAGTGGAGGGCATTGGAGTGCAGTGGAGTGGAGTGGATTCGAGTGGAATGGAATGGAATGGAATGGAATGGAATGGAATGGAGTGGAATGGAATTCAGTGGATTGCAGTGGAGTGGAGAGCAGTGGAATGCAACGGAATGGAAAGAATGGAATGGAGTGGAATGAAATGGAACGGAAAGGAATGGAAAGGAATGGAAAGAAATGGAATGCAATGGAACAGAATGGAATGGAATGGAATGGCGTGGAGTGCAGAGTAGTGTGGTGGAATGGAGTAGAAGGGAATGGAGTGGAGGGAACTGTTGTGGAATGGAATGGAATGGAATGGAACGGAGTGGAGATGAGTAGAGTGGAGTAGATTGGATTCGAGTGGAATGGAATGGAAAGGAATGGAATGGAATGCAGTGGATCAGAGTGGAGTGGAGTGGAATGGAATGGAATGCAAGGGAATGGAATGGAATGCAATGCAATGGAACGGAATGGAGTGGAATAGTATGGAATGGAGTGGAGTGGAGTGCAGTGTAGTGGAATAGAGTAGAAAGGAATGGAATGGAGTGGAGTGCAGGGGAGTGGAGTGGAATGGATTGGAATGGAATGGAGGTTAGCGGAGTGGAGTTGAAGGAAAGGAATGGATTGGATTGGAAAAGGGAGTGGAGGGGTTTCGAGGGGAATGGAATAGAAAGGAATGGAATGGAATGGAGAGGAGTGGACTGCAGTGGATTAGAGTGAAGTGGAGTGTAGTGGAATGTTATGGATTGGAAGGGAAAGGAATGGAATGGAATGCAACGGAATCGAATGAAATGGAATGGAATCTATTGGAGTGGAGGGGAGTGCAGTGTAGTGGAAAGGAGTAGAAAGGAATGGAATGGAGTGGAGTGTAGTGGAGTGAATTTGAGTGGAATTGAGTGGATTGGAAAGGAGTGGAGTGGGGTGGAATGGGAAGGAATGGAATGGAGTGGAGTGGTGTGGAGTGGAGTAGAGTGGATTCGAATGGAATGGAATGGAATGCAGTGGATTAGACTGGAGCAGAGTGGAGTGGAATGGAATGGAATGGATGGCAAAGGAATGGAATGGATTGCAATGAAACAGAATGGATTGAAATGGAATGCAATGGAATGGAATGGAATGGAGTGGAATGGAATGGAATGGAATGGAGTGGAATGGAATGGAGTGGAGTGGAGTGCAGTGTGGTGGAACAGAGTGGAAAGGAATGGAGTGGAGTGGAGCTGGATGGAAAGGAATGGAGTGGACAGGACTGGAACGGAAAAGAATGGAATGGAGTGGAGTGGAGTTGAGTGTAGTGGCGTAGACTGGATTAGAGTGGAATGCAATGGAATGGAATTGAATGGAATGGAATGTAATCAAATGGAATGAAATGGAATGCAGTAGATTGGAGTGGAGTGAAATGGAATGGAATGGAATGCAGTGGATTGGAGTGTAGTGGATTCGAGAGGAAGGGAATGGAATTGAAGGGAATGAAATGGAATTTAATGAAGTGGATTGGAGTGGAGGGAGTGGAGTGGAATGGAATGGAGTGGAATAGAATGGAATGCAACGGAATGGAATGGAATAGAGTGGAGTGCAGTGCAGTTTAGTGGAATGGAGTAGAAAGGAATGGAGTGTAGTGGCATGGAGTGGAGTGGAATGGAGTGGAATGTAGTGGAGTGGAGTGCAGTGGAATGGGAAGGAATGGAATGGAGTGGAGTGGAGTGGAGTGGATTCTAGTGGAATGGAATGGAATGGAGTGGAGTAGAGTGGATTGGAATGGGAAGGAATGAAATGGAGTGTATAGGAGTGGAATGGATTGATGTGGAGTGGAGTGTACTCGAGTGGAATGGAATGGAATGGAATGGAATGCAGTGGATTCGAGTGGACTGGAGTGAAATGGAAAGGACTGGTTTGAAGTGGAGTGGAATGGGAAGGAATGGAATGGAGCAGAGTGGAGTGGATTGGCATAGAGTGGATTTGAGTGAAATGGAATGGAATGGAATGGAATAGAATGGAATGGAATGGAATGCAGTGGACTAGAATGGAGTGGACAGGAGTTTGATGGAATGGAATGGAAGTGAATGGAATGGAATTTAATGCAAAGGAATGGAAAGGAATGGAAAGAATGGAATGGAATGGAATACAATGGAAAGATATGGAATGGAATGGAATGGAATGGTGTGGAGTGGAGGGCAATGTAGTGGAATGATATAGAAAGGAATGGAGTGGAGTGGAGCAGAGTGGATTCGAATGGATTGGAAGGGAATGGAGTGGAGTGGAGTGAAATCGGAAGTAATGGAATGCAGTGGAGTGAAGTGGAGTGTACTAGATTGGATTGGAGTGGAATTGAATCAAATGGAATTGAATGGAATGGGATCGAATGGAATGAAGTAGATTGGAGTGGATTAGAATGGAGTGTAATCAAATGGAAATGAATGGAATGGAATGAAATGGAATGCAGTGGATTGGAGTGGCAAGGAACGGAAAGGAAGGAAATGGAATGGAATGGAATTCAATTGAACGGAATGGAGTGGAATGAAATGGAGTGGAATGGAAAGGAATGGAATGCAGTGGACTGGAATGGAGTGGAGAAGAGTTTAATGGAGTGGAACGGAAGTGAATGGAATGAAATTAAATGCAAAGGAACGGAACGGAATGGAAAGAATGGAATGGAATAGAATGCAATGGAAACATTGGAATGGAATGGAATGGAATGGTGTGGAGTGGAGGGCAGTGTGGTGGAGAGACATAGAAAGGAATGAAGTGGAGTGGAGCAGAGTGCAGTCGAATGGATTGGAATGGAATGGAGTGGAGTGGAGTGAAATGGGAAGGAATGGAATGCAGTGGAGTGAAGTGGAGTGGGGTAGTGTGGATTGGAGTGGAATTGAAAAAAATGGAATGGAATGGAAAGGAATCAAATGGAATGAAGTCGATTGGAGTGGATTGGAGTGGAGTGGAAACAAATGGAATTGAATGGAATGGAATGAAATGGAATGCAGTGGATTGGAGTGGAGGGGCAAGGAATGGAATGGAAGGGAAGGGAATGGAATGGAATTCAATGGAACGGAGTGGAGTGGAATGAAATGGAGTGGAGTTGAGTGCAGTATTGTGGAAAATAGTAGAAAGTAATGTAGTGGAGTGGAGTGGAATGGAATGGAAGGGAGTGGAGTGGAGTTGAATGGGAAGGAAGGGAATGGAGTGGAATTTATTGGAGTGGAGTGGAGTGGATTAGAGTGGATTTGAGTGCAATGAAATGGAAAGGATTGGAGGGGAACGGAAAGGACAGCAATGGAATGGAATGCAGTGGATTGGAGTGGAGTGGAGTGGAATGGAATGGAATGGAAGGGAATGGAGTGGAATGGAATGGAATGGAATGGTTTGGAATGGAATGAAGTGGAATGGAATGCAACGCAATGGAATGGAATGAAATGTAATGGAACAGAAATGAATGGAATGGAGTTTAGTGGAGTGCAGTGTAGTGGAATGGAGTAGAATGGAATGGAGTGGAGTGGAGTGGACTGGAGTGGAGTGGAGTGGAACGGAATGGAGTGTAGTGTAGTGTCGTGTAGTGTAGTAGAGTGTATTGGAGTGGAATGGAATGGAATGGAATGGAAAGGAATGGAAAGAATCCTGTGGATTGGAGTGGAGTGGCGTGGAAAGCAATGGACTGGAAGGGAATGGAATGGAATGGAATGCAATGCACCGGAATGGAATGGAATGGAACGGAAGGGAGTGGAGTGGAGTGCAGTGTAGTGAATGGTGTAGAAATGAATGGAGTGAAGTGGAGTAGAGAGGAATGAAATGGATTGGAATGGAATGGAGTGGAGAGGAGTGGAGTGTAATGAGAAGGAATGGAATGGAGTGGGGTGGAGTGAGGTGGAGTGGAATGGAGTGTAATGGAAAGGAATGGAATGGAATGGAATGCCATGGATTGGAGTGGAGTGGAATGCAATGGAATGGAGTGGAGAGGAATGCAGTGTAGTTGAAATGGAGTAGAAAGGAAAGCAGTGGAGTGGGGTGGAGTGGAGTGAAGTGGAATGGAATGGAATGGAATGGAATGGAATGGAATGGTGTGGATTGGAGTAGAGTGGAAAGGGAAGGAATGGAATGGAGAGGAGTGGAGTGGAGTGTTGAAGGGTGGATTTGAAAGGAATGGAATTGAACGGAATAGAAAGGATCAGAATGGAATGGATGGCAGTGGATTGGAGTGGAGTGGAGTGGAGTGGAATTGAATGGAATGGAAGGGAATGAAATGGAAGGGAATGGAATATAATGGAATGGAATGAATTGGAGTGGAGTGGGGTGCAGTGCAGTGGAATGGAGTAGAAAGTAATGGAGTGGAGTGGAGTGGAGTTGACTCGAATGGAATGGAACGGAGTGGAATGCAGTTGAGTGGAAAGGAATGGGAAGGAATGGAATGGAGTGGAGTGGATTGGATTGGATAGGAATGGAGTAGAGCGGATTCGAGTGAAATTGAATGGAATAGAATGGAATGGAACGGAATGAAGTGGACTGGCTTAGAATAGAGCTGAATGGAATGGAATGGAATGCAATGGAATGCAAAGGAATGGAATGGAATGGAGTGGAGGAATGCAAAGGAATGGAATGGAATGGAGTGGAGTGGAGTGCAGTGTGGTAGGATGGAGTAGAAAGAGTGGAGAGGAGCAGAGTTGAATGGTGTGGTATGGAATTGAATGCATTGGAATGGAATGGAGTGGAGTGGAGTGGAATGGGAAAGAATTTAATGGAGGGTAGTGGAGTGGAGTGGAATAGAGTATATTCGAGTGGAATGGAATGGAATGGAATGGAATGGAAGGAAATGGAGCACTGTGGAGTGCAGTGGAGTGGAGTGGAATGGAATGGAATGGAAGGGAATGGAATGGAATGGAATGGAATGCAATGGAAAGGAATGGAATGAAGTGGAGTGGAGTGCAGTGTAGTGGAATGGAGAAGAATGGAATGGAGTGGAGTGGAAAGGAATGCAATGGAATAGAGTGCAGTTGAGTGGAGTGGAATGGAATGGAGTGCAGTTGAGTGGAGTGGAGTGCAAAGGTAAGGAATGGAAAGGAGTGCTGTGGAGTAGAGTGGATATGAGTGGAAAAGATTGGAATGGAATGGAATGCAATGCAATGGAACGGAATGGAATGGTATGGAACAGAATGGAGTGGAGTGCAATTTAGTGAAATGCAGTGGATAGGAAAGGAGTGGAAGAGAGAGGAGTGGAGTGGAATGGAATGGAATGGAATGCAGTAGATTGGAGTGGAGTGGAATGGAATGGAAAGGAATAGAGAGGAATGGAATGGAATGCAAAGGAATAGAAATGGGTGGATGCAGGGTAGTGGAATGGAGTAGAAATCAATGGAATGGAGTGCAGTGGATTGCAGTGGAGTGGAGAGGAATGGAGTGGAAAGGAATGGGAAGGTTTGGAGAGGAGTGGAATGTTAAAGAATGGAGAGGAGTGGATTGGATTGGAGTGGAGTGGAGTGGAGTGGAGTAGAGTGGATTCAAGTGGAATTGACCAGAATTGAATAGAACGGAATGGAGTGGAATGGAATGGAATAGTGAATTGGAGAGGATTTTGGTGGAGTGCAAATGAATGGACAGGAAGGGAATGGATTGGAATGGAATGCAATGGAATGGAATGGAATGCAATGGAGTGGAGTGGAGTCCAGTGTGGTGTAATGGAGGTTAAAGAAATGGAGTGGATTAGAGTGGAATGGAGTGGAATGGAAAGGATGGAATTGAATGGATTGCACTGGAGTGGAGGGGGATGGAATGCAATGGAGTAAAATTCAGTGGATTGGAGGGGAGTGGAATGGTGTGGACGGGAATGGAATGCCAGGGAATGGAATCTAGTGGAATGCAATGGATTGGAATGGAATGGAATGGAGTGGAGCGGAATGCAGTGTAGTGAAATGGATTAGAAAAAAATGGAATGCAGTGGAGAGGAATGCAGTGTAGTGAAATGGATTAGAAAAAAATGGAATGGAGTGGAGAGGAGTTGGCTGGAATGGATTGGAGTTTAGTGGAGTGCAAGGGGAAGGAATGGAATGGAGAGGAGTGGAGTGGACTGGAGTGGATTCGAGTGGAATGTAATGGAATGCAGTGGATTGGAGTGGATTGGAGTCGAGTGGAATGGAAAGGAATAGAAGTGGATTGGAGTGGAGTGGAGTCGAGTGGAATGGAAAGGAATAGAAGGGAATGGAATGGAATGGAATTCAATGGAAAGAAATGGAATGGAAATGAACGGAATGGAGTTTAGTGGAGTGCAGTGTATTGGAATGGAGTAGAAAGGAACAAAGTGTAGTGTAGCGGAGTGGAATGGGAAGGAATGGAATGGAGTCGAGTGGATGGACATGGAGTGGAGTGGAGTACGGTGGATTCGAGTGGAATGGAAAGCAGTGGATTGGAATGGAGTGGAGTGGAGTGGAATGGAATGGATTGGAAAGGAATGGAATGGAATGAGAAGCAATGGAATGGAATGGAATGGAGTGGAGTGGAGTGGATTTGAGTGGAAAGGAATGGAATAGAATTGAATGGAATGGAATAGAATAGGATGAAGAACATTGCAGTGGAGTGGAGTAGAGAGGAGTAGGGCGGATTCTAGTGGAATGGAATGGAATGGAATGGAATGCAGTGGATGGGAGTGGAGTGGAATGGAGTGGAACGGAGTAGAAAGGAAAGGAGTTGAGTGGAGAAGCGTGGAATGGAATGGAAAGGAATGGAATTGACTGGAGTTGAATGGAGTGGATAGGAGTGGAGTGGAGTAGAGAGCATTTGAGTGGAATAGAATGGAATGTAATGCAATGGAAAGGAAAGAAACGGAATGGAATGCAGTAGAGTGGAGTGGATTGGATTGGAGTGGAAAAGAGTCGAATGGAGATGAATGGAATGGAATGCAGTGGAGTGGAGTGGAAAGGGAAGGAATGGAATGGACTGGAGTGGAGTGGAGTGGATGAGAGTGAATTCGAGTGGAAAGGAATGGAATGAAATGGAATGCTGTGGATTGGAGTGGAGTGGAAGGAAATGGAATGGAAAGGAATGCAATGGAATGGAATGCAATGGAACAGAATGGAATGGAATGGAATGGCATGGAGTGCAGTGCATTGGATTGGAATGTGAAGGAACAGAATGGAGTGGAGGAGAGTGGAGTGGGGTGGAGTAGAGAGGATTCGAGTGGAAAATAATGTAATGTAATGGAATGGAATGGAATGTGATGCCATAGATTGGAGTAGAGTGGCGTGGAATGGAATGTAATGGAAGGGAATGCAATGGAATGGAATTCAATGGAACAGAATGGGAAGGAATGGAATAGAATGAAATGGAGTGGAGAGGGGCATAGTGTAGTGGAATGCAGAAGAAAGGAATGGTGTGGAGTGGAGTGGAAAGGACTGAAAACAAATGGAATGGAATGGAATGGAGAGAGTGGAAGGAACCGGAATGGGAAGGAATGGACTGGAGTGGATTTTAGAGTAGTCGGGTGGAGTAGAGTGGATTTGAGTTAAATGTAATAGAATGCAATGAAACGCAATGGAATGGAATGGAATGGAATGCAGGAGATTGAAGTGGAGTGGAGTGGAATGGATGGAATGGAAAGGAATGGAATGGAATGGAAAGCAATAGAACGTAATGGAATGGAATGGAGTGGAGTGGAGTGCAGTGCAGTGAATTGGAATGAAGTAGAAAAGAATGGAGTGGAATGGAGAGTACAGGAGAGGAATGCAGTGGAATGGAATGGAATGCAGTGGATTGGAGTGGGGGGAGTGGCATGGAAATGAATGGAGAGGATTGGAAAGGAATGGAATGCAATTGAACGAAATTGAGTCGAATGGAATGGAATGGAGTGGACTGGAGTGCAGTGTAGTGGAATGGAGTAGAAAGAAATGAAGTGGAGTGGATTGGAGTGGAGTGGAATGGGATGGTATATAATGGAGTGGAGTGGGGAAGAGTGGAATGGGAAGGAATACAATGGAGTGGAGTGGAGTTGAGATGTGTGGATTCGAGTGTAATAGGAATGGAAAGGAATGGAATGGAAGGGAATGGAATGGAATGGAAAGGAGTGGAGTGGAGCACAGTGCAGTGGAATGCAGTAGAAAGGAATGGAGTGGAGTCGTTTGGAATGGGAAGGATTGGAATGGAATGGACTGGAGTGCAGTGTAGTGGAATGGAGTAGAAATTGAGTGGAATGGAATGAAATGGAATGGAATGGAATGATACGTAATGGAGTGGAGTGGGGAGGAGTGGAATGGGAAGGAATAGAGTGTAGTGGAGTGGAGTGGTGTTGAGTTGCGTGGATTCGAGGGGAATAGGAATGGAATGGAAGGGAATGGAATGGGATTCAATGGAATAGAATGGAATAGAATGGAATGGAATGGAGTGGAGTGGAGTGCAGTGTAGTGGAAAGGACTAGAAAGGAATGGAGTGGACTCGAGTAGAATGGGAAGGATTGGAATGCAATGGATTCGACTGGAGTGGAGTGGAATAGGAAGGAATTTAAAGGAGTGGAGTGGATTGTTGTGGAGTGAAGTGGAGTAGAGAGGATTCGAATGAAATGGAATGGAATTGAATGGAATGAAATAGAATGGAATGGAATGGAATGGAGTGGAGGGGAGTGCCGTGAAGTGGAATGGAGTAGAAAGGAATGGAACGGATTGGAGTGGAATGAAATAAAATGTACTGGATTGCAATGTATTGGAGTGGAGTGGAGCGGAATGGGAGGGAATGGAATGGAGAGGACTGGAGTGGACTCGAAAGGAGTGGAATGGAAAGGAAGGGAATGTAATGGAATAGAATGCAATGGCATGAAATGGAATGGAATGGAATGGAATGCAATGAAATGGAATGGAGTGGAGAAGAATGCGGTGTAGCTCAATGGAGAAGAAAGGAATGGAGTGGAGTGTAGTGGAATGGAAGCCAAGGGAAATAATGGAGTGGAGTGTAATGGGAGGAGTGGAAGGGAGTGGGGTGGAGTGGAGTGGATTGGAGTGGAGTAGAGTGGATTCGAGTGGAATGGAATGGAATGGGATGGGATACAAAGGAATGGAATGGAATGTTGTTTATTAGAGTGGAGTGGAGTGGAATGGAAGTGAATGGAAGGGAATGGAATGGAATGCAATGCAATGGAACAGAATGGAATGGAATGGAATGGAATGGAACGGAACGGAATGGAATGGAATGGAATGGAATGGAATGGAATGGAATGGAAAGGAGTGGAGTGGAGTGCAGTGAAGTGGAATTGAGTAGAAAGGAATGGAATGGAGTGGAGTTGGATGGAGTGGAGTGGAGTGGAATGGAATGGAATGGAGTGGAACGGAAATGAATTTGATGGAATGGAATGCAGTGGATTGGAGAGGAGTAGAGTGGAATGAAATGGAAGGGAATCGATTGGAATGGAATCAATGGAACAGAATGGAATGGAATTGAATGGAGTGGAATGCAGTGCTGTGTAGTGGAATGCAGCAGAAAGGTTTGGAATGGAGTAGACTGCAGCGGAGTGGAATGGAGTGGAAAAGAATGGAATGGAAAGGAATAGAATGGAATGGAATGGAGTTGAGTTGAATGGGAAGGAATGGAATGGAGAGGAGTGGAGTGGAGTTGAGTGGATTCGAGTGGAAAAGAATGGAATGGAGTGGAATAGAATGAAATGGAACAGACTGGAATTGAATCAAATGGAGTGGAGTGGAGTGCCGTGTAGTAGAATGAAGCAGAAACGAATGGAGTGGAGAGAGGTGGCGTTTATTTTAATGGTATGGAATTAAATGTAGTGGATTTTAGTGGAGCGGAGTGGGAAGGAATGGAATGGAGTGGAGTGGAGTGGCGACGAGTGGATTCGAGTGGAAAGGAATGGAATGGAAGGGAATGGAAGGGAATGGAATGGAATGGAATAGAATGCAGTGCATTGGAGTGGAGTGGAGTGGAATGGAATGGAATGGAATGGAAAGGAATGTATTGGAATGGAATGCAATTGAACAGAAGGGAATGGAAAGGTATGGAATGGAGTGGAATGCAGTGCAGTGGAGTGGAGTAGAAAAGAATGGAGAGGAGTGGAGTGGAGTGCAGTTGAATGGAATGGATTGGAATGGAATTGAGTGGAGTGGAGTTGAATGGGAAGGAACGGAATGGAGTGGTGTGGAGTGGAGTGGATTCAAGTGGAAAAGAATGGAATGAAATGGAATGGAATAGTATGGAATGGAATTCAGTGGATTGGAGAGAGGTGGAGTGGAGTGCAATAGATTCTTTAGGAAAGGAATGGAATGGAATGGAATGGGATGCAATGGAACGGACTGGTATTGAATGGAGTGGAGTGGAGTGCAATGTACTGGAATGAAGAAGTGGATGGTAGGGAGTAGTGGATGGAATAGAGTAGGAATGGAATGGAGTGGAGAGGAGTGGAGTTGATTGGAAAGGAATGGAATGGAATGGAGTGGATTGGATTGCAGTGGAATGGGAAAGAATGGAATGCATTGTAGTGGAGAGGAGTGGAATGGAGACGAGTGGATTCCAGTGGGATGGAATTGAATGGAATGGAACGGAATGGAATGGAATAGAATAGAATACAGTGGAATGGAGTGGAGTGGAATGGAGTGGATTGGAAAGGAATGGACCGGAATTGAAGGCAATGAAACGGAATGGAAGGGAATGGAATGGAATGGAGTGGAGTGGAGTGGAGTGGAGTGAAGCGGATTCGAGTGGAACGGAATTGAACGGAATGGAATAGAATGCAGTTCATAGGAGTGTATTGGAGTGGAGTGGAATAGAATTGAATGGAAGGGAATGGAAGGGAATAGAAAGCAATGAAACGGAGTGGAATGCAAAGGAAGGGAAGGGAGTGGAGTGCAGTGTTGTGGAATGGAGTAGATAGGAATAGAATTGATTGCAGTGCAATGGAGAGGAATGGAGTGGAATGGAATAGAGTGGAGTGGAATGGAGTGCTGTGGAGTGGAATGGAGTGGAATGGAGTGGAGTGGAGTGAAATGGAATGGAATGGAAGCGAAAGGAATGGAATGCTTAACTGAAATATGAGCTGTGATTCTGCCACTACAAAATAGCCAGTGTGACAGAGTGAGATCATGTCGAGGGAAAGGAATGGAATGGAATGGAATAGAATGGAATTCAGTGGACTGGAGTGGGGTGGAGTGGTGAGGAATGGAATGGAATGCAAGGGAATGGAATGGAATGGGATGAAATGGAATGGAATGGAATGCAATGGAGTGGACAGGAATGCAGTGTAGTGGAATGGAGTAGAAAGGAAAAGAATCAAGTGGAGTGGAGTGGAATGGAGTGGAGTAGAGTGGAATGCAGTGGAGTGGAATGGAATGGAATGGAAAGTTATGAAATGGCAAGGAATGGAATGGAATGGAATGGAGTGGAATGCAGTGTAGTGTTTTGGAATGGAGTAGAAAGGAATGTTGTGGACTGGAGTGGAGTGGCGTATAGTGGAATGGAGTGGAATGGAATGGAATGGAATGGATTGGAATGGAAAGGAGTGGAGTGGAATGTCAATGAATGGAATCGAGTGAGGGGGAGTAGAGGGGATTCGAGTGGAATGGAATGGAATGAATTCTGTGGATGGGAGTGGAGTAGAGTGGAGTGGAGTGGAATGGAAGGGAATGGAATGGAATCGAAAGCAGTGGAATGGAAAGGAATGGAAGGGAAAGGAATGGAATGAAATGGAATAGAGTGGATTGGAGTGCAGTGTAGTGGAATGGTTTAGATAGGAATGGAGTGGAGTGGGGTAGAGTGGATTGGAATGTAATGGATGGGAAAGGAATGGAGTGGAGTGTATTGGAGTTGAATGGGCAGTAATGGAATGCAGTGGAATGGAGTAGAGTAGAGTGGATTCTAGTGGTATGGAATGCAATGGATTGCAGCGGATTTTAAAGGAGTAGAGTGGAGAGGAACAGAAAGGATTGGAAGGTAATGGAACAGCAGGGAATGCAATGGAATGGAATGGAGTAGAGCGCAGTGCTGTGGAATGGAGTAGAAAAGAATGGAGTGGAGTGGAGTGGAGTGCAATGGAATTGAATGGACTGGAGTGGAGTGGAGTGGAATGGGAAAGAATGGAATGGAGTGGAGGGGACTGGAGTGGAGTGGATAGGACTGGATTCGAGTGGAATAGAAAGGAATGGATTGGAGTGGATTGGAAAGGAATGGAACAGAATGGAATGCAGTGGACTGGAGTGGAGTGGAGTGGAATGGAATGGAATGGAATCGAAGGGAATGGAAGGGAATTCAATGCAATGGAATGGAATGGAGTGGATTTGAATGCAGTGTAGTGGAATGGAGTAGAAATGAATGCAGTGGGGTGGAGTGGAATGGAATGGAATGTAGTGGAGTGCAATGGAGTAGAGTGGAATGGGAAAGAATAGAATGGAGAGGAGTGGAGTAGAGTGGATTCGAGTGGAATGGAATGAAAGGGATTCGAGTGGAATGGAAAGGAATGGAATGGAATGCACTGGATTGGAGTGGAGTGGAGTGGAATGGAACGGAATGGAAGGGAATGGAATGGAATGGAATGCAATGTAACGAAATAGAATGGAATGGAATGCACTGGATTGGAGTGGAGTGGAGTGGAATGGAACGGAATGGAAGGGAATGGAATGGAATGCAATGTAACAAAATGGAATGGAATGGAATAGAATGGAGTGCAACGCAGTGAAGTGTAGAGGAACGGAGTAGAAAGAATAGAGTGGACTGGAGGTTAGTGTAGTGGAATTTAGTGTAATAGAATGGAAAGGAATGGAATGGAGTAGAGTGGAGTGCATTGGAGTGGAGTTGAGTGGAGTAGATTGGAGTGGAATGGAATGGAAGGGAATGGAAATCAGTTGGTTTGAGAGGATTGGAGTGGATTGGAATGGAATGGAATGGAAAGGAATGTAATGCATTGCAGAGCAATGGAAAGGAATAGAATGGAAAGAAATGGAAAGGAGTGGAGTGCAGTGGAATGGGAAGGAATGGAATGGAGTGGAGTGGAGTCGAGTGGAGTGGATTGCAGTGGAATGTAATGAAATGTAATGTAATGTAAGGTAATGGAACTCAGTGATTTGGAGTTGAGTGGAGTGGAGTGGAATGGAATGGAAAGGAAGAGAATGGAAAGGAATGGACTGCAATGGAAGGAATGTAATAGAATTGAATGGAATAGAGAGGACTGGAGTACAGTGTAGTGTAACGGAGTAGAAAGGAATGGAGTGGAGTGGAGTGGAGAGGAGTGGAATGGAATCCAATGAAATGGAATGGAACAGAATTTAATGGAGTGGAGAGGAGTGGAGTGGAAAGGGAATGAATGGAATGGAGTTGAGTGGTGTGGCGTGGAGTGTAATAGAGTGGATTTGAGTGGAATGGAATGGAATGGAAAGGAATGGAATGCAATGGATTAGATTGGAGTGGAGATGAGTGGAATGGAAAGGTATGGAATGGAATGGAATGGAATGGAATGCAATGGAGTGGAATGGAATGGAAAAGAGTAGAGTGCAGTGTAGTTGAATGGATTAGAAAGGAATGGAGTGGAGTGGAGTGGAATGCAATGGAATGGAATGGAATGGAATGGAGTGGAGTGGATTGGAGTTGAAAGGGAAGTAATGGAATTTCATGGAGTGGAGTGGAGTTGATCTGAGCGGACTGGAATGGAATGAAGTGGAGTGGAGTGAAATGGAACGGAATTGAATGGAATGGAATGGAATGAATAGGAATGGAGTGGAGTGGAGTGGAAAGCAGTATTGTGGAATGGAGTAGAAAGTAAAGGAATGGAGAGGAGTGGAATGGAATGGAATGGAATGGAATGGATTGGAATGGAATGGAATAGAATTGAGTAGAGTGGAATGTGAAGGAATGGAATGGAATGGAGTGGAGTGGATTCGAGTGGAATATTGTGGAATGGAATGGAATTGACTGGAATGGAATGAAATGAAATTCAGTGGATTGGACTGGAGTGGAGTGGAGTGGAATGGAATGGAATGGAAGGGAATGGAATGGAATAGATTGGAGTGGAGTGGAAGGCATTGTAGTGGAATGGAGTAGAAACGAATAGAATGGAGTGGAGTGGAGTGGACTGGATTGGAAAAAAAATAGAATAGAATGGAGTGGAGTAGAGTGGATTGGAATGGAATGGAATGGAAGGGATTGGAGTGGAGAGCAGCGGAGTTGAATGGAAAGGAATGGAATGGAGTGAAGTGGAGTGGAGTGGAATGCAGAGGATTCAAGTGGAATGGAATGGAATGGAATTCAGTGGATTGGAGTGTAGTGTAGTGGATTGGAATGGAATGGAAGGGTATGGAATGGAATGGAAAGCAATGGGCAGGAATGGAATAAAATAGAATGGAATTGAATGGAATGGCATGGACTGGAATGCAGTGTAGTGGAATGGAGTAGAAAAGAATGGAGTGGAGTGGAGTGGAATGGGAAGGAACAGAAAGGAGTAGAGAGGGTTGGAGTGTAATGGGAAGGAATGGAATGGACTGGAGTGGAGTGAAGTGGAGTGGCATAGAATGGAATGGAATGGAGTGGAGTGGAGTTGAGAGGAATGGGAAGGAATGGAATGGAGTGGAGTGGAGTGCAGTGGAGTAGAGTGGATTTGACAGGAATGGAATGGAATGGAATGGAAAGCAGTGGATTGGAGTGGAGTGGAGTGGCATGGAATGGAATGGAAGGGAATGGAGGGGAATGCAATGGAACTGAATGGAATTGAATGGAATGGAATGGAGTGGAGTGGACAGCAGTGTCGTGGAATGGAGTAGAAAGGAATGGAGTGCAGAGGAGTTAGTGAAATGGAATGCAATGTAACGGAGTGGAGTGGAGAGGATTGGAATGGGAAGGAAGGGAATGGAATGGAATGGAATGGAATGAAATGGAATGCAATGGAATGGAATGGAATCTAATCGAATTCAATATAGGGGAGTGGAGTGCGCTGTAGTGGAATGAAGTTGAAGGAAGTGGAGTGGATTTTAGTGCAGTGGAATGGAGTGGAATGGAATTGAATGAAAAGGATTGGAATGGTATGGAGTGGAGTGGAGTGGAGAGGAATTGGAATGGAGTGGAGTGGAGTGGAGTAAAGTGGATTCGAGTGGAATGTAATGGAATGGAACGAAGTGGATTGCAGTGGATTGGAGAGGATTGGAATGGAATGGAAGGGAATGGAATGGAATGCAATGCAATGGAAAGGAATGGAATGGAATGGAGGGAAGTGGATAGCAGTGAAGTGGAATGCAGCAAAAAGGAATGGAGTGGAGTGGAGTGGTGTGGGATGGAATGCAATGGAATGGAAAGGAGTGGAGTGGAGTGGAGTTGAATGGAAAGGAATGGGATTGAGTAGAGTGGAGTGCATTGGAGTGGGGTGGAGTTGAGTAGATTGGAATGGAATGGAAGGAATGGAATGGAATGGAATTCAGTGGATTTGAGTGGAGTGGAGTGGATTGGAATGGAATGGAATGGAAGAGAAAGGAATGGATTGCAATGCAATGGAATGGAATGGAATGAAATGGAATGGAGTTGATTGGAGTGCAGTGTAGTGGAATGGAGCAGAAAGGAATGGAGTGGTGTGTAAAGGAGTGGAGTGGAGTGGAATGGAATGGAATGGATTTAAATGGATTGGAGTGCAGTGGAGTGTGCGGAGTGAAGTGGAGTGTTTTCAAGTGTAATGGAATGGAATGGAATGGAAAGGAATGGAAAGGACTTGAATGTAATTGAGTGGAGTGGAGTTCAGTGTAGTGGAACGGAGTAGAAAGGAGTGGAGGGGAGGGGAGTGGAGTGGAGTAGAATGCAATGGAATTTAATGGAATGGAGAGGAGTGTAGGGGATTGGAGTAGAGTGGAAACAAGTGGAATGGAACAGAATGGACTGGAATGGAATGGAATGGATTTCAGTGGATTGCAGTCAAGAGGAGAGGGGTGGAATGGAATGGAATGGAAGGGAAAGGAATGGAATGGAATGCATTGGAATGGACAGGACTGGACTGGAATGGAATGGAATGGAATGGAATGGATTGGAATGGAGTGCAGAAGAGTGAAATGGAGTAGAAAGGAATGGAGTGGAGTAAAGTGGAAGGGAATGGAATGGAATGCCATGGAATGAAGTGTAGTGGAATGGAGTAGTAAGGAATGGAATGGAGTGGAGTGGAGTGGAGTGGAAAGGGAAGGAATGGAATGGAGTGAAGTGGAGTGGAGTAGAGTGGATTCGAGCGGAATGGAATTGAATAGAATTGAATGGAACGGAATGGAATGTAGTGGATTGGAGACGAGTAGAGTGTAATGGAATGGAATATAAGGGAATGGAATGGAATGCAATGCAATGGAAAGGAATGGAATGGAACTGAATGGAAGGGAAAGGATAGGAGAGGAGTGGAGTGGAGTGGAATGGAGTAGAAAGGAATGGAATGTAGTGGAGTGCACTGGAGTGGAGTTGAGTGGAATAGAATGGAAAGGAATATAAATGAATGGAGTGGAGGGGAATGGAGTTGAATGTGAAAGAATGGAGTGGGGTGGTGTGGAGTTCAGTGGAGTGGAGGGGATTTCAGTGGAATGTAATGTAATGTAATGGAATAGAATGGAATGGAGTGGAGTGGAGTGGAATGCAGTGTAGTGGAATGGAGTAGAAATGAATGGAATGGAGTGAAGTGGAGTGGAAAGGGAAGGAATGGAATGAAGTGCAGTGGAGTGGATTGGAGTAGAGTGGACTGGAATAGAATGGAATGGAATGGATGGACAGATTGGTATGGAATGGGAAGGAATGGAATGAGTTGAGTGGAGTGGAGTGGAGTTGAGTAGAGTGGATTCTAGTGGAGTGGAATGGAATGGAATGGAATGGAATGGAATGGAATGCAGTGGATTGGAGTGGAGTGGAGTGCAATGGAATTGAATAAAATGGAATGCAAAGTAATGGAATGGAATGGAAAAGAATGGAATGGAATGGAATACAATGGAATGCAAAGGAATGGAAAGGAATGGAATGGAATGGAGCATAGTGGAGTGCAGAGTAGTGGAATGGAGTAGAAAGGAATAGAGTGCAGTGGAGTGGAGAGGAATGGAATGGAAAGGAATGGAGAGGAGTGCAGTTGAATGGGTATGAATGGAGTGGAGTCGAGTGGATTAGAGTGGATTCAGGTGGAATGGAAAGAATGGAATAGAATGAAGTGGATTGGAGTGGAGTGGAGTGGAATGGAATGGAAAGTAATGGAATGCAATGGAATGGAAAGGCATGGAATGGAATGGGAGTGCAGTGGAGTGCAGTGTAGTGAAATGGAGTAGAAAGAATGGAGTGGAGTGGAGGGGAATGGAAGCGAATGGAAAGGGATGGAATGAAAAGGAGTGGAGTGGAGTTGAGTCAAGTGGATTAGAGTAGATTCTCGTGGAATGGAGCGTAATGGAATGCAATGTAATGCAGTGGATTGGATTGGAGTAGAGTGGAATGGAATGGAATGGACGGGGATGGAATGGAACAGAAAACAATGGAATGGAATGGAATGGAGTCGAGTGCAGAGCATTGTGGTGGAATGGAGTAGAAAGCAATGGAGTGGAGTGCAGCTCGAGTAAATTGGAGTAGAGTGGATTTGAGTGGAATGGAATGGAATGGAAAGAAATGGAATGGAATGGAATTCAGTGGATCGGAGTGGAGTATGGTGGAAAGGAAAGGATTGGAAAGGAAAGTAACAGAATGAAATGCGGTGGAACAGAAAGGATTGGACTGTGATTGAATGGAATGGAGTGGACTGCAGAGTAGTGGAAGGGAGTAGAAACTAATGGAGAGAAGTGGAGTGGAATATAATGGAAGGGAATGGAGTGGTGTGGAGTTGAAAGAAGGAATGGAATGGATTGGAGTGGACTGGTTTTGAGTGGAATGGAATAGAATGGAATGGAATGGAATGGAAAGGTATGGAATGGAATGCAATGCAATGGAGTGGATTGAAATGGAATGGAAAGGAAGGGAATAGGATGGAATGGAATGGAATGGAGTGGAGTAGAGTGCATAGTGGTGGAATTGAGTAGAAACGAATGGAGTGGAGTTGAGTGGAATGCAATGGAAACGAACGGAGTGGAGTGGACTGGAATGGGAATGAATGGAATGGTTTGGAGTGGATTGGAGCAGAATGTATTCGCGTGGAATGGAATGGAATCAAATGGAATGCAGTGGACTGGAGTGGAGTGGACTTGAGTGGAACGGAATGGAAGGGAATGGAATGGAATGGAATTCAATGAAATGGAATGGAATGGAATGGAGTTCAATGGAGAGCAGTGAATTGGAATGATGTACAAAGGAGTGGAGTGTAGTGGAGTGGAGTGGAATGGAGTGGAATAGAGTGGAATTGAATGGAATGGAAAGCAGTGTAGTGGATTGGAGTGGAGTGGAGTGGAATGGAATGAAATGGAATACAATGGAATGGAATGGAATTGGAAGGAATTGTATTGAGTGGAGTGTAGCTGAATGGGAAGGAATGGAATGAGGAGGAGTGGAGGGGACTACAGTGGATTCGAGTGGAATGGAATTGAAAGAAATGGAATGCAGTGCAGTGCATTGGAGTGGAGTTGAGTGGAGGAGAATGGAATGGAATAGAGTGGAATGGAAAGCAATGGAAAGGAATGGAATGGAATGGAATGGAATGGAAGGCAGTGGAGTTTAGTGGAGGGGAGTGGAGTGGAATGGAATGGAATGGAAGGGAATGGAGTGGAGTGGAGTGGATTAGAGTGTATTAGAGTAGATTGGATTGGAATGGAGAGGAGTGGAGTGCAGTGTGATGGAATGGAGTAGAAAGGAATGGAACGGAATGGAGTGGAGTGGAATGGAATGGGGTGGAGTGCAGTGGAGTGTAAATCGAAGGAATGGAATGGAGTGGTGTGAAATGGAATGCAGTAGAGTGGATTCGAGATTAATGGAATGGAATGGGAAGGAATGGAATACAATGGAAGGGAATGGAATGGAATGGATTGCAGTGAATTTTAGTGGATTAGAATGGAATGGAGTGGAATCGAATGGAAAGGAATATAAGGGAATGGAATGGAATGCAATGGCATGGAATGGGATGGAATGGAACGGAGTGGAGTAGAGTGGAGTGCAGTGTAGTGGAGTGTAGTGGAGTGGAGAGCAATGTAGTGGAATGGAATAGAAAGGAAGGGAGTGGAATGACATGGAGTGGAGTGGAATGGAATGGAATGGAATGGAGTGGAGTGGAGTGCAGTGGAATGTGAAGGAATGGAATGGAGTGGAGTGGAGTGGATTAGAGTGTATTAGAGTAGAATGGATTGGAATGGAATGGAATGGAATGCAGTGGATTGGAGTGGAATGGTATGAAATGGAAGGGAATGGAATGGAATGCAATGGAATGGAATGGTATGGAATGGTATGGAATGGAGTGGAGTGCTGTATAGTGGAAAGGAGTAGAAATGAATGGAGTGCAGAGGAGTGAAGTGGAATGCAACGGAATGGAAAGGAACGGAGTAGCGTGGAGTGGAGTTGAATGGGAAGGATGGGAATGTTGTGGAGTGGAGTAGAGTGGATTCGAGTAGTATGAAATGGAATGGAATGGGAAGCAATGGAATGTAGTGAATTGGAGTTGAGTGGAGTGGAGTGGAATGGAATGGAATGGAATACAATGGAATAGAATGGAAAGGAATTGTATTGAGTCGAGTATAGCTGAATGGGAAGGAATGGAATGAGGTGGAGTGGAGGGGAGTACAGTGGATGCGAGTGGAATGGAATGGAATGGAATGAGGTGGAGTGCAGTGGAGTGTAATGCGAAGGAATGGAATGGAGTGGTGTGAAATGGAATGGAGTAGAGCGGTTTCGAGATAAAAGGAATGGAATGGAATGGAAAGGAATGGAATACAATGGAACGGAATCGAATGGAATGCAGTGGATTTTAGTGGATTGGAATGGAATGGAGTGGAGTGGAATGGAATGGAATATAAGGGAATGGAATGGAATGGAATGGAATGGAATGGAATGGAATGGAATGCAATGCAATGGAGTGGAGTGGAGTGCAGTGTAGTGCAGTGTAGTGGAGTGGAGTGGAGTGCAATGTAGTGGAATGGAGTAGAAAGGAACGGAGTGGAATTACATGGAGTGGAGTGTAATGGAATGGAATGGAGTGGAGTGGAGTGCAGTGGAATGTGAAGGAATGGAATGGAGTGAAGTGGAGCGGAGCCGAGTGTATTCGAGTGGAATGGAATGGAATGGAAAGGAATGGAATGGAATGGAATAGAGTGTAGTGGAATGGGAAGGAATGAAGTGGAGTGGCGTGGCGGGGATTAGAGTGGATTCGAGTGGAATGGAATGGAATAGAGTGGAATGCCATGGATTGGAGTGGAGTGAAATGGAATGGAATGGAATGGAGTAGAGGGGAGTGGAGTAGAATGGAAAAGAATGGAATGGATCGGGGTGGATTGGAGTGGAGTGGAGTAGAGTGGTTTTGCGTGAAATGGAATGGAATGGAATAGAAAGGAGATGAGTGGAGTGCAGTAGATTGGAGTTGAATGCAGTGGAGTGGAATGTTATGGAATGTAAGGGAAAGGAACGGGATGGAATGCAAAGGAATGGAACAAAATGCAATGGGAAGGATTGCAGTGTAGTGTAGTGAAATGGAGTAGAAAGGAATGGAATGTAGTGGAGTGGAGTAGTCTGAAGTTGAGTGGAATTGAGAAGATTGGAATGGACTGGAGTGGAGTGGAATGGGAAAGAATGGAATGGAGTGGAGTGGTGTGGAGAGGTGTGGAGTTTAGTAGAGTGGATTCGAGTGGAATGTAACAGCAAGGAATGGAATGGAGTGGAGTGGAGTGCAGAGTAGTGGAATGGAGTACAAAGGAATGGAGTGGAGTGGAGTGGAATGGAATAGAATGGAATGGAGTGTAATGGAGAGGAGCTGATTGCAAAGGAATAGCATGGATTGGAGTGTATTGGAGTAGAGTGGTTTTTGTGGAATGGAATGGAATGGAGTGGAATGGAAAGGAGAGGAAGGGAATGGAATGGAGTGGAGTGGAGTGCTATTGAATGGAGTGGAATGGAGTGCAGTGGACAGCAAAGAGAAGCAATGGAATGGAGTGGAATGGAGTAGCGTGGAGTTCAGTGGAATGGATTGGAATAGAAAGGAGTGGAATGGTATGGAATGGAATGCAGTGGAATAGAGTGGAGTGGAGTGGAGTGGAATGGAATGGGATGGAACGGAATGGAATAGAATGCGATGGAATGGCATGGAGTGAAGTGGAGTGCAGCGTAGTGAAATGGAGTAGTGAAGAATGGAGTGGAGTTGAGTGGAGTGGAGTGGAATTGAATGGGATCAAAGGAAATGGAATGGAATGGAATATAGTGGAGTGGAGTGGAGTTGATAGGGAAGGAATGGAACGTCATAGAGTGGAGTAGAGTGGATCCGAGTGGAATGTAATGGAATGGAATGGAATGGAATGGAATGGAATGCAGTGGATTGTAGTGGAGTGGAGTGGAGTGAAATGGAACGGAAGGGAATGGAAAGGAATGGAATGCTATGGAATGGAATGGAATGGAAAGGAATGGAATGGAAGGGACTGGATTTGAATGGAGTGGAGTGGAGTGGAAAGCAGTGTAGTAGAATGGAGTAGAAAGGAATGGAGTGGAGTGGAGTGCAATGGAATGGGACAGAATGGAAAACAATGGAATGGAGTGGAGTGGAGTGGAATAGGAAGGAAAGAAATGGAGTGGAGTGGAGTGGAGAGGAATAGAGTGGAGTAGAGTGGAATGGAATGGAATGGAGTGCAATGGAATGGAATGGAATGAATTGGAATGTAGTGGATTGGACAGGAGTGGAGAGGAGTGGAGTGGATTAGAGCAGATTCAAGTGGACTGGAATGGACTGGAATGCTATCGAACAGAATGGAATGCAATGCAGTGGATTGGAGTGTGGTGGTGTGGAGTGGAATTGAATGGAATTGAAGGGAATGGAATGGAAAGGAATGGAATGGAAGACAATGGAATGGAATGGAATGCAATGGGGTGGAGTGTTGTGGAGTGGAATGAGAAGGAATGGAGTGGAGTCGAGTAGAGTGGAGTGCAATGGAGTGGAATGGAGTGAAATAGAATGGGATGGAACGTAATGGAGGGAAGTGGAGAGGAGGGGAGTGTAGTGGAATGGAATGGAATTGAATGGAATGGAGTGAAGGGGATTGGAGTGGAGTGGAGTGGAGTGCAGTGGAATGGAATGGAATACAATGAAATGGAACGGAACAAAATGGAATAGAATAGAAAGGAGTGGAGTAGAGTACAGTTTAGAGGAATGGAGTAGACAGGACGGAGTGGAGTGGAGTGGAGTGGAATGGAGTGGAATGGAATGGAATGTAGTGGAATGGGAAGGAATGGAATGGTGTGGATTGGAGTCGAGAGGAGTGGATTCCAATGTAATGCAACGTAATGTAATATAATGTAATGTAATGTAATGTAATGTAATGTAACGTAATGTAATGAAACGTAATGCAGTGATTTGGAATGGAGTGGAGTAGAATGACATGGAATGGAATGGAGTGGAGTTGAGACGAGTGGAGGGGATTCCAGTGGAATGGAATAGAATGCAATGCAATGGAATGGAATGGAAAGGAATGGAGTGGAGTTGAGTTCAGTGTAGTGGATTGGAGTAGAAAGGAATGGAGAGGAGTGGAGTGGAGTGTAATGGAATGGAATGGAGGGGAGTGGAGTGGATTGTAGTGGATTCGGGTGGAATGGAATGCAATGGAATGGTATGCAGTGCATTGGAGTGGAGTGCAGTGCAGTGGGGCGGAATGGAATGGAATGAAAGGGTATGGAAGGGAATGAAATGCAATGGAACGACATGGAATTGAATGTAATGGAATGGAGTGGAGTGGAGTGCAGTGTAGCAGAATGGTGTAGAAAGAATTGAGTGGAGTGGAGTGGACTGGAGTGGGGTGGAATGGAGTGGCGTGGAATTAAGTGTAATGGAATGCAATTGAGGGGAGTGGAATGGGAAGGAAGGGAATGGAGTGCAGTGGAGTGGAGTGGAGTGGAGTAGAGAGGAATCGAGTGAAATGGAAAGGAAAGCAGTGGATTCGAGTGGAGTGGACAGGAGTGGGGTGGAGCAGATGGGATTTTAGTGGAATTGAATGGAACGTAATGCGGTGGATTGGAATTAAGTGGAGTGCAGTGGAATGGAAAGGAATGCAAGGGAATGGAATGGAATGGAATGGAATGCAAAGGAATGGAATGGAATGGAGTAGAGAGGGAGTGCAGTGTAGTGGAATGGAGTAGAAAGGAGTGGAGTGGAGTGGAGTGGAATGGAATGGAAAGGAAGGGAATGGAATGGAATGGAGTGCAGTGGAGTGCAATGGGAAGGAATGAAATGGAGTGGACTGTAGTGGAGTACAGTGGTTTTGAGTGGAATGGAATGGAAAGGAATGGAATGTGGAATGGAATGCAGTGGATTGGAGTGTAGTGGGGTGGTATGGAATGGATTGGAAGGGAACGGAATGGAATCGATTGCAATGGAATGCAATGGAATGGAATGGAATGGAATGGAATGGAATGGAATGCAGTGGAGAGGAGTGCAGTGAAGTGGAATGAAGTAAAAAGGAAAAGAGAGGAGTGGAGAGGAGTGGAATGGAGTGGAATGGAATGGAAAGGCATGGAATGGAATCGAATGGGATGGAGTTGTGAGAGTGTAGTGGAATGAAAGTAATGGAAAGGAGTTGAGGGGAGTGGGGTGGAGTAGAGTGGATTCGAAAGGATTGGAATGAAATGGAATGAAATGAAATGGAATGGAATGGAATGCAGTGGACTGGATTGGAGTGGAGTGGAATGGAATGGAATGGAATGGAAGAGAATAGAATGTAATGTAATGCAATGCAAAGGAACAGAATGGATTGGAATGGAATGGAATGCAATGGAGAGGAATGGAATAGAATGGATTGGTGTGGTGGAGTGCAGAGGAGTGGAATGGAGAAGAAAGGAAAGAAGTGAAGCGTAGTGGAGTGGAGTGGAGTGCAGAGGAATGGATTGGAATAGAGTGGATTGGAGTGGAGTGGAATGGGAATGAATGGTGTGGAGTGGAGTAGAGTGGAACCGAGTGTTTAGGAATGGAATGGAATAGAATGGAATGCAGTGGAGTGGAGTGGAATGAACTGGAGTGCAGTGTAGTGGAATGGAGAAGAACAGAAAGGAGTGGAGTGGAATGGAGGGGAATGGAATGGAATGGAATGGAATGGAATGGAGTGGAGAGCAGTGTTGTGGAATGGAGTAGAAAGGAATGGACTGGAGTGGAGTAGAGTGGAATGCAATCTAATTGAAAAGAGGGGAGTGGAGTGGAGTTCAAAAGGAAGGAATGGAACGGAATAGAGAGGAGTGCATTGGAGTGGCGTTCACTGGAGTCGATGGGGGTGGAGTGGAATGGAATGGAATGGTGGGGAATGGAATGGAATGCAATGCAATGGAATGGAACGAAATGGAATGGAATGGAATTGAATGGAATGGAGTGGAGTGGAGTGCAGTGTAGTGGAATGAGGTAGAAAGGAATGGAGTGGAGTAGAGTGGGGTGGAATGGAATGAAATTTAATGGAATGCAGTGGAGTGGAGGGGAGTGAAGAGTGGATTCGAGTGGAATGGAACAGAATGGAATGGAATGGACTGGAAAAGAATGGAATGGATTTCAGTGGATTGGAGTCGAGAGGGGTGGAGTGGAATGTAATGGAATGGAAGGGAAAGGAATGGAATGGAATGCATTGGAATGGGGTGGAATGGAATGGATTGGAGTGGAGTGCAGTATAGTGAAATGGACAAGAATGGAATGGAGTGGAGTGGAAGGGAATCGAAAGGAAGGGAGTGGAATGAAGTGTAGGGGAATGGAGTAGAAAGGAAAGCAATGGAGTGGAGTGGAGTAGAGTGGAATAGAGTGGATTCCAATGGAATGAAATGGAATGGAATGGAATAGAATTGAATGGAATGGAACGGAATGTAGAGGATTGTAGTGGAGTGGAGTGGAATGGAATGGAAAGTGACGGAATGGACTGGAGTGCATTGCAATGCAATGGAATGGAAAGGAATGGAGTGGATTGGAGTGAAGTGGAATGGAATGGAAAGCAATATAATTGAATGCAGTGGAGGGGAGTGTAGTTGAATGGGAAAGAATGGAGAGGAGCAGTGTGTAGAGCAGTGGAGTGGAGGGGATTCCAGTGGAATGTAATGTAATGTAACGTAACGTAAGGTAACGTAATGTAACGTAACGTAAAGTAATGTAATGGAAAGGAACAGAAAGGAATGGAATGCAATGGAGTGGAGGGGAATGCATTGTAGTGCAATGGAGTAGAAAAGAATGGAATGGAGTGGAGAGGAGTGGAGTTGAGTAGAATAGAATGGAAAGGAGTGGAGGGGAGTCTAGTTGAATGGATTTGAATGGAGTGGAGTAGAGTGGATTCGAGTGGAATGTAATGGAATGAAATCGAATGCAGTGGAACGGAGTGGAGTGGATTGCAATGGAATGGAATGAAGTGGAGTGGATTGGAATGGAAGGGAATGGAATGGAATGCAATGGAATGGAAGGGAAAGGACTGGAAGGGAATGGATTGGAGTGGAGAGGAGTACAGTGGAATGGAATGGAATGGAGTGCAGTGGACAGCAATAAGAAGGAAAGGAAAGGATTGGAGTGGAGAGGAGTGGAGTAGAGTGGATTCAAGTGCAATGGAATGGAATGCAATGGAGTGGAATGCAGTGGATTAGAGTGGAGTGGAGTGGAGTGGAATGGAATGGAAAGGAATGGAATGGAATGGAATGGAATGCAATGGAATGGAATGGAAAGGAATGGAGTGGAGTGGAGTGCAGAAGAGTGGAATGGAGTAGAAAGGAACGGGGTGGAGAGGAGTGGAGTAAAATGGAGTGCAATGGAAAGGATTTGCGTGGAGTGGACTTGAATGGGAAGGAATGGAATGTCATGGAGTGGAGTGGATCCGAGTGTAATGGAATGGAATGGAATGCGGTGGATTGGAGTGGAGTGGAGTGAAATGGAATGGAATGGAAAGGAATGGAATGCAAAGGAATGGACTGAAATGGAATGGAATGGAATGGATTGCAATTGAGTGGAGTGGAGGCAAAGCAGTGTAGTGGAATTTACTGGAAAGGAATGGAGTGAAGTGCAGTGCAATGGAATGGAATGGAATGGAGTGGAGAGGAGTGGATTGGGAAGGAATGGAATGGAGTAGAGTGGAGTGGCGTGGAATAGAGTGGAGTAGAGTGGAATGAAATGGAATGGAATGGATTGGAATGCAGTGGATTGGAGTAGAGTGGAGTGGAGTGGAAACGAATGGAGAGGAGTGCAGTGGAATTGAATGAATGGAATGGAAGGGAGTAGAGTGGAGTGGAGTTTAAGGGAAAGGAATGGAATGGAGTAGAGTGGATTGCATTGGAGTGGAGTGGAGTGGAATCTAGTGGAATGGAATGGAAGGAATGGAATGGAACGGATTGGAATGGAATGGAATGGAATGGAATTTAATTCAGTAGATTGGAGTGGAGTGGAATCGAATGGAATGTAGTGGAATGGAATGCAATGCAATGCAAAGGCAAGGAATGGAATGGAATGGAATTGAGTGGAGAGGAGCGGAATGCTGTGTAGTGGAAGGGAGTAGAAAGGAAAGGAATGGAGTGGAGTGGAATGGGAAGGAATGGAGTGGAGTTGAGTGAAATGGAGTACAGTGGATTGGTTTGGAATGGAATGGAGCGGAATGGAGTGGAATGGAATATAACGCAATGCAATGCAATGGATTGGAGATCAGTGGAGTGGAGTGGAGTGCAATAGAAGGGAATGGAATGGAATGGAATGCAACAGGACAGTATGGAATGGAATGGAATGCAGTGTAGTGCAGTGTAGTGGAATGAAGTAGAAAGGAACGGAGTGGAGTGGAGAAGAACAGAGTGGAGTGGATTCGAGTGGAATGCAATGTAATGTAATGGAAGGGAAGAGAATGGAATGGAATCTAATGGAATGCAGTGGGAGTGGAGAGGAGTAGCATAAAATGGAATGAAGGGAATGGAATGGAATGGAATATAATGGAATTCATTGGGGGTGGACTGGTGTGGAATGAAAAGGAATGGATTGGAATGGAATGGAATGGAATGGAATGGAGTGGAGTGCAGTGTAGTGGAATGGAGTAGAAAGGAATAGAGTGGAGTGGAGTGGAATGGAATGGAAAGGAGTGAAGTGGAGTGGAGTGGAGTTGAATGGGAAGGAATGGAATGGAGTAGAGTGGAGTGCGTTGGAGTGGAGTTGAGTGGAGTGGATTGGAGTGTAATGGAATGGAATGGAATGGAATTCAGTGGATTGGAGTGGATTGGAATGGAATGGAAAGGAATGGAATGGATTGCAATGCAATGGAACAGAATGGAATGGAATGGAAAGGAATGGAGTGGAATGGAGTGCAGTGTAGTGGAATGGAGCAGAAGGGAATGGAGTGGAGTGCAGTGTAGTGGAATGGAGTAGAAAGGAATGGAGTGGAGTGGAATGGAATGGAAAGGAGTGAAGTGGAGTGGAGTTGAATGGGAAGGAATGGAATGGAGTAGAGTGGAGTGCATTGGAGTGGAGTTGAGTGGAGTGGTTTGGAGTGTAATGGAACGGAATGGAATGGAATTCAGTGGATTGGAATGGAATGGAAGGGAATGGAATGGATTGCAATGCAATGGAATGGAATGGAATGGAATGGAATGGAATGGAAAGGAATGGAGTGGAATGGAGTGCAGTGTAGTGGAATGGAGCAGAAGGCAATGGAGTGGAGTGGAAGGAGTGAAATGGAATGGAATTGAATGGATTGGAATGGACTGGAGTGCAGGGGAGTGAAGTGGAGTGGAGTGGACTGGTTTCCAGAGTAATGGAATGGAATAGAATAGAAAGGATTGGAATGGAATGCAGTGGAGTGGAGTGGAGAGGAATGGAATGGAATAGAATGGAAGGGAAGGGAATGCAATGGAATGAAATGCAATGGAACAGAATGGAATGGAATGGAAAGGAATGAAATAGAGTGGAATGAGGTGGACAGGAATGGGAATGAATGGACTGGAGTGGGGTAGAGTAGAGTGGATTCGAGAGGAATGTAATAGAATGTAATGTGATGTAATGGAACGTAATGAGGTGGATTGGAGTGGAATGGAGTATAATGGACTGGAAGGGAAGGGAATGGAATGGAATGCAAAGCAATGGAACGAGATGGAATAGAATGGAATGGAATGGAGTGGAGTGGAGTGCAGTGGAGTGGAACGGAGCAGAAAGGAATGGAATGGAGTGCAATGGAATGGAATGGAATGCAAAGGAGTAGAGTGGAATGGAGTTAAGGAAAGGAATGGAATGGAGTAGAGTGGATTTCATTGGAGTGGAGTGGAGTGGATTGGATTCGAGTGGAATGGAATGGAATGGAATGGAATGCAACACAGTAGATTGGAGTGGAGTGGAATCGAATGGAATGGAAGGGAATGGAATGGAATGGAATGCAAAGGAACAGAATGGAATGGAATGGAATGGAAGTTAGTGGAACGGAGTGGAATGTTGTGTAGTGGAATGGAGTAGAAAAAAATGGAATGGAGTGGAGGGGACTGGGAAGCAATGGAATGGAGTGGAGTGGAATGGGCAGGAATGAAATGCAGTTCAGTGGTGTGGAGTACAGTGGATTCGAATGGAAGGGAAAGGAATGGAATGGAGTGGAATGGAAAGGAATGGAATGGATTTGGCTGGAGTAGAGGGGAGTGGAACGGAATGGAAGGTAACGGAATGGAATGGATGCAATGGAAAGGAATAGAATGGAATGGAATGGAGTGCAGCGGAGTGCAGTGTAGTGGAATGAAGTAGAAAGGAAAGCTGTGGAGTGGAATGGAGTAGAGTGGATTTGAATGGAATGTAATGGAATGGAAGGGAATGGAATCTAATGGAATGCAGTGGGAGTGGAGTGCAGTGGGATGTAATGGAATGGAAGGGAATTGAATAGAATTCAATGGAATGGAATGGAATGGAGAGGAGTGGAGTGGAGTGGAGTGGAATGGAATGGAATGGAATGGAAAGGAATGGAATGGAATGGAATTCAGTGGATCGGAGTGGAGTATGGTGGAAAGGAAAGGATTGGAAAGGAAAGTAACAGAATGAAATGCAGTGGAACGGAAAGGAGTGGACTGTGATTGAATGGAATGGAGTGGACTGCAGAGTAGTGGAAGGGAGTAGAAACTAATGGAGAGAAGTGGAGAGGAGTGGAATATAATGGAAGGGAATGGAGTGGTGTGGAGTGGAAAGAAGGAATGGAATTGATTGGAGTGGACTGGTTTCGAGTGGAATGGAATAGAAAGGAATGGAATGGAATGGAATGGAATGGAATGGAATGGAATGGAATGGAATGGAATGGAATGCAATGCAATGCAATGGAGTGGATTGAAATGGAATGGAAAGGAAGGGAATAGAATGGAATGGAATGGAATGGAGTGGAGGAGAGTGCAGAGTGGTGGAATTGAGTACAAATGAATGGAGTGGAGTTGAGTGGAATGCAATGGAAACGAATGGAGTGGAGTGGACTGGAATGGGAAGGAATGGAATGGTTTGGAGTGGATTGGAGCAGAATGTATTCGCGTGGAATGGAATGGAATCAAATGGAATGCAGTGGACTGGAGTGGAGTGGACTTGAGTGGAACGGAATGGAAGGGAATGGAATGGAATGGAATTCAATGAAATGAAATGGAATGGAATGGAATGGAATGGAGATCAATGGAGAGCAGTGAATTGGAATGATGTACAAAGGAGTGGAGTGTAGTGGAGCGGAGTGGAATGGAGTGGAATAGAGTGGAATTGAATGGAATGGAAAGCAGTGTATTGGAGTGGAGCGGAGTGGAGTGGAATGGAAGGGAAAGGAATGGAATGGAATGCAGTGGAACGGATTGGAATGGAATGCCATGAAACTGAGTGGAGTGGAGTGCAGTGTAGTGGAATGGAATAGAAAGGCATGGAGTGGAGTGGCATGGAGTTGAGCAGAATGGAATGGAATGGAGTGGAGTGGAGTGGACAGGAATGGGAATGAATGGAATGGAGTGGAGTGGAGTGGATTAGAGTGTATTCGAGTAGAACGGATTGGAATGGAATGGAATGGAATGCAGTGGATTGGAGTGGAATGGTATGGAATGGAAGGGAATGGAATGGAATGCAATGGAATGGAATGGAATGGAATGGAATGGAATGGAAAGAATGGAGTGGAGTGCTGTGTAGTGGAAAGGAGTAGAAAGGAATGGAGTGCAGCAGAGTGGAGTGGAATGCAATGGAATGGAAAGGAATTGAGTGGAGTGGAGTGGAGTTGAATGGGAAGGATTGGAATGTTGTGGAGTGGAGTAGAGTGGATTCAAGTAGCATGCAATGGAATGGAATGGAAAGGAATGGGATGTAGTGGATTGGAGTGGAGTGGAGTGGAGTGGAATGGAATGAAATGGAATACAATGGAATGGAATGGAATTGGAAGGAATTGTATTGAGTGGAGTGTAGCTGAATGGGAAGGAATGGAATGAGGTGGAGTGGAGGGGACTACAGTGGATTCGAGTGGAATGGAATTGAAAGAAATGGAATGTAGTGCAGTGCATTGGAGTGGAGTTGAGTGGAGGAGAATGGAATGGAATAGAGTGGAATGGAAAGCAATGGAAAGGAATGGAATGGAATGGAATGGAATGGAATGGAATGGAATGGAATGGAAGGCAGTGGAGTTTAGTGGAGGGGAGTGGAGTGGAATGGAATGGAATGGAAGGGAATGGAGTGGAGTGGAGTGGATTAGAGTGTATTAGAGTAGAATGGATTGGAATGGAGAGGAGTGGAGTGCAGTGTGATGGAATGGAGTAGAAAGGAATGGAATGGAATGGAGTGGAGTGGAATGGAATGGGGTGGAGTGCAGTGGAGTGTAAATCGAAGGAATGGAATGGAGTGGTGTGAAATGGAATGCAGTAGAGTGTACTCGAGATTAATGGAATGGAATGGAATGGGTAGGAATGGAATACAATGGAATGGAATGGAATGGAATGCAGTGGATTTTAGTGGATTAGAATGGAATGGAGTGGAATGGAATGGAAAGGAATAAAAGGGAATGGAATGGAATGCAATGGCATGGAATGGGATGGAATGGAACGGAGTGGAGTAGAGTGGAGTACAGTGCCGTGTAGTGTAGTGGAGTGGAGAGCAATGTAGTGGAATGGAATAGAAAGGAAGGGAGTGGAATGACATGGAGTGGAGTGGAATGGAATGGAATGGAGTGGAGAGGAGTGCAGTGGAATGTGAAGGAATGGAATGGAGTGGAGTGGAGTGGATTAGAGTGTATTAGAGTAGAATGGATTGGAATGGAATGGAATGGAATGCAGTGGATTGGAGTGGAATGGTATGAAATGGAAGGGAATGGAATGGAATGCAATGGAATGGAATGGTATGGAATGGTATGGAATGGAGTGGAGTGCTGTATAGTGGAAAGGAGTAGAAATGAATGGAGTGCAGGGGAGTGAAGTGGAATGCAACGGAATGAAAAGGAATGGAGTGGAGTGGAGTTGAATGGGAAGGATGGGAATGTTGTGGAGTGGAGTAGAGTGGATTCAAGTAGTATGAAATGGAATGGGAAGGAATGGAATGTAGTGAATTGGAGTTGAGTGGAGTAGAGTGGAATGGAATGGAATGGAATGGAATACAATGGAATGGAATGGAATGGAATGGAAAGGAATTGTATTGAGTCGAGTGTAGCTG
Source organism: Hylobates moloch (assembly GCF_009828535.3). Classification (NCBI taxonomy): domain Eukaryota; kingdom Metazoa; phylum Chordata; class Mammalia; order Primates; family Hylobatidae; genus Hylobates; species Hylobates moloch. The sequence continues at coordinate 48,212 of NW_026652469.1, forward strand.
AATGGGAAGGAATGGAATGAGGTGGAGTGGAGGGGAGTACAGTGGATGCGAGTGGAATGGAATGGAATGGAATGAGGTGGAGTGCAGTGGAGTGTAATGCGAAGGAATGGAATGGAGTGGTGTGAAATGGAATGGAGTAGAGTGGTTTCGAGATTAATGGAATGGAATGGAATGGAAAGGAATGGAATACAATGGAATGGAATCGAATGGAATGCAGTGGATTTTAGTGGATTGGAATGGAATGGAGTGGAAGTGGAATGGAAAGGAGAGGAAGGGAATGGAATGGAGTGGAGTGGAGTGCTATTGAATGGAGTGGAATGGAGTGCAGTGGACAGCAAATAGAAGCAATGGAATGGAGTGGAATGGAGTAGCGTGGAGTTCAGTGGAATGGATTGGAATAGAAAGGAATGGAATGGTATGGAATGGAATGCAGTGGAATAGAGTGGAGTGGAGTGGAGTGGAATGGAATAGGATGGAATGGAATGGAATGGAATGCGATGGAATGGCATGGAGTGAAGTGGAGTGCAGTGTAGTGAAATGGAGTAGTGAAGAATGGAGTGGAGTTGAGTGGAGTGGAGTGGAATTGAATGGGATCAAAGGAAATGGAATGGAATGGAATATAGTGGAGTGGAGTGGAGTTGATAGGGAAGGAATGGAACGTCATAGAGTGGAGTAGAGTGGATCCGAGTGGAATGGAATGGAATGGAATGTAATGGAATAGAATGGAATGGAATGGAATGCAGTGGATTGTAGTGGAGTGGAGTGGAGTGGAGTGAAATGGAATGGAAGGGAATGGAAAGGAATGGAATGCTATGGAATGGAATGGAATGGAAAGGAATGGAATGGAAGGGACTGGATTTGAAGGGAGAGGAGTGGAGTGGAAAGCAGTGTAGTAGAATGGAGTAGAAAGGAATGGAGTGGAGTGGAGTGCAATGGAATGGGACAGAATGGAAAACAATGGAATGGAGTGGAGTGGAGTGGAATAGGAAGGAAAGAAATGGAGTGGAGTGGAGTGGAGAGGAATAGAGTGGAGTAGAGTGGAATGGAATGGAATGGAGTGCAATGGAATGGAATGGAATGAATTGGAATGTAGTGGATTGGACAGGAGTGGAGAGGAGTGGAGTGGATTAGAGCAGATTCAAGTGGACTGGAATGGACTGGAATGCTATCGAACAGAATGGAATGCAATGCAGTGGATTGGAGTGTGGTGGTGTGGAGTGGAATTGAATGGAATTGAAGGGAATGGAATGGAAAGGAATGGAATGGAATGCAATGGGGTGGAGTGTTGTGGAGTGGAATGAGAAGGAATGGAGTGGAGTCGAGTAGAGTGGAGTGCAATGGAGTGGAATGGAGTGAAATAGAATGGGATGGAACGTAATGGAGGGAAGTGGAGAGGAGGGGAGTGTAGTGGAATGGAATGGAATGGAATGGAATGGAGTGAAGGGGATTGGAGTGGAGTGGAGTGGAGTGCAGTGGAATGGAATGGAATACAATGAAATGGAACGGAACAAAATGGAATAGAATAGAAAGGAGTGGAGTAGAGTACAGTTTAGAGGAATGGAGTAGACAGGACGGAGTGGAGTGGAGTGGAGTGGAATGGAGTGGAATGGAATGGAATGTAGTGGAATGGGAAGGAATGGAATGGTGTGGATTGGAGTCGAGAGGAGTGGATTCCAATGTAATGCAACGTAATGTAATATAATGTAATGTAATGTAATGTAATGTAACGTAATGTAATGAAACGTAATGCAGTGATTTGGAATGGAGTGGAGTAGAATGACATGGAATGGAATGGAGTGGAGTTGAGACGAGTGGAGGGGATTCCAGTGGAATGGAATAGAATGCAGTGCAATGGAATGGAATGGAAAGGAATGGAGTGGAGATGAGTTCAGTGTAGTGGATTGGAGTAGAAAGGAATGGAGAGGAGTGG